>NC_083490.1:4072800-4380580 GCF_905332965.1 Bombus pascuorum
AGGAAAAAGTTATGCAATGCGTTAGCACTTGAAGAATTTGATCGTTGTTATTGAAAGATTCTTGTATCACGAGTTTCTATTCACGCTGAGAGACCATAGATGGTGTACGTTTACCTGACCTATACTAAACCGATACAAAGCATATTAGGGACCGCCCCCGATATCGGGAAACCTATAATTAGACCGGTTTATATACCTCTCACCTATGAATACAACCCTGAGGAAATCTCATAAATGCTAAATACGAGAATAGTAGGCCATTAATACCAGTCAATTTCTTGAAACTTAAATACCAATAGATTCTCTCCTTTCTGTTAAACGTATTTAAACGATAGATTTCCAGGCAAATTACATACCGCTAAATTTCTTCAACTTCTAGTACGTGTTTTACACGTACAGTTCCTACGTGCACTATGATTTAGACTTTTTCATCTTTCCAAAAAATACGGTATCTTTTCTAACGCTAAGCTCTTAAAAATTAAAAGATTCCAACTTTTCCATCTTCTACAGGTTAACATCCTCCCATTAATTATCTGCAAATATCATATAAATTTGTCAATTTGCCGATTATCTAAAAATGAAAATGCAAAAATTAAGATCCGCGTGCAACAACAACGAAGTGGAAAGAATAGCAGAGTCAGCCCGTTTCTATTTCGACTGGCGGAGAAAAGAGAAAACATCGTCTGCAGGAGAAATCAGCGAGGTTGTTTAAAAACCAGGGGAATCTGGAGCCGTGTGGTCGGGAGCAGGTTCGACGTTATCAGCCCGCGTATGCAAGAGTCGAGGGAGAGAAATCCTCGACCTTGATGAAAGCGGCGCGTAGCCACGGTGACTAACTGGTTACAAAATATCTGGCGTGTTCATCTAACGCGTTGAACGACGGGGGGACGTTTTCTCTTCGCGGGAAAATCGGCGGCCTCTCTAATTAAACCGTTTGTTAAACGAAACGCATCGAGGGCTCAGCACCGCGAGAGCCAGCCAATTAAAACGATGCGATAAATCATCGTAGAGAAGGTCGCGCTCGCTGTGTTCGGATACCCGATGATGAACATTCGAGGGCTCGATTATCGAACGTAGCCTGATGAACGGGCTGGCGAGTCCTCGGGGAACCTGTTCAACGCGAAACACGATTGCGGAATTCGAGTCAACGTGGCCGATGAAGGTTAAACAGCATATGCAAAAGATGATCGTTATTCGAGGGAAATGTGGCTGCAGATGAATATTCAGACTCGAGTGTACGTGCTTGTGATTAACCCTTCGACAGTGTAATAAAGCGACGAAGAATTTGAAGAAATAACGATTTAGGAAATGTTAGAATTATTATATTGTCCGAAAAGCTTCTTTCGTTTTATGGGGAAATAATAGATCCATTTTCTTCTGTTGAGATAAACACCGCGACAGACTTGGTTTCACGTTTGTATGAAGGTGCATCGTTGTAAAAAACACGTTTGCGAAAGAAAGACACTTTCCGGACAACTTAATATTTCCCTATCGTCGAGACATCTAGCATTTTCAATTATTTTGCGATTTGGTTGCTTCGATCGTTGATATTTCTTAGGAATTCGAGATAAAACGCTTTGTACCAACCCTTTGACAGTGTAACAGTTTTTTTTTTTTTTTTATTTTATTTTATTTTGGTTTTTACAATTTGTCCTGAAGGACATTTGGTAAAGTGTCATATCTCATTGGTAAATAAAAAAATAAAATAAAATAAATATAGCATGTGGGTGGCTACCCCCAGCGGGGTGCCAGCTAAGTGTTTTCTAAGTTATATCTTTTATGTAGTGTAATAGAGTGGCAGAAAATTTCGAACGAAGTACTTAGAGACTTATTACTTTTCCACGCATCTTATATTTTCGACAAAAATTTGGCAATCTGCTTGTTTCACTCGAGAAAGATAAGAGAGGCCTGGAGCGAATGCAAGAAGGAGGCAGAATTTGAATGAACGTAAAAGATGAGAATCACGGATTCGCGGCGAATATAGAAGACGGGTTTGTGCAAATCAAGTAAACCCAGACCTTGAAAAATTACAGCACAGCTCGAGAAAATGTGAGTCACGGCGATCCGACGAGTCTACTAAACATGCAAAATAAAATTTCTTGAATTCCAACCGAGTCTATAAATGAAACATCACACGGGTCGAAACGGATAAACACGTAAGTCGTAAAGCATAATATAGAAATATATGCACGTATATACATCTGCAAGAAACGAAAGGTCTCGTTAAAGGACAAATTTTTCAAACAAGAAAATATTTAACCCAGATTTTCATACAAATTCCCGCATTAATTTTGTTTTCAAGAAAACGATGATTAATTTTCTAAGAAAAAGTAGAAAAAATGATCCAATACATAGAGTAACTAGGATGGAAGATCTCAGTGATTATACAAATTGCAAGAGCAATCAGCAGATCCTGTTAAAAAGAAAATAAAAGACCAGCTTAACAAGCAATTGAAGAAAAGCAGGCCGTCGATCATTGTTCGTTTCCACGCTGTTAGCAATCGTCGCTGGAATTTCCAAGCGGGTTACAAACGAGCGTGGAAACGATATGAATCTGTTTATCCAGAAACGAGCAAGTGGAGTCGCGGGTCACCGCGTTTCTGGCGCTATGGCTGGCGATATGGTTGAAATAGCCCGCGAATTCACCTGAGGCGAGACGATGATCAACGTGTCGACGACTCGTTAATTTTTACCTTCACGCTCTGCCGGCCGTGTACCGCGATAATTCGTCGCTTTACGATTATTTAACCGGCCGCACCTATGGCAAAGATCAAACGTGCCGATCGTTCGCAAGCTTTCAACGATAATTGTACGCGTACTCGATTTTCTTATCCTACGATGTTTACTATTTATTACGTATTTCATGAAAACTTTATACTGGGTCTCATACTAACGTACTTGTACTAATTAACTAAAAGAATAACGTAACGTAATAGAATAATTTACACGCAAAAAGTTAACTTTACTTTCTTTAAGTTCCAGTCAAAAAGATACTACACCTACCTAAATCGTCAGAAAGATTTTCTCTCTGACCTATCGCTCTTGAAAGTACAAAGAATACTAGAAACATTCGAGCAAATATCTTGCAAATCTCATGGTTTGTTCGTCAGATTAGTTTCTTTTATTCGTCGCATATCTTTTATTTCGTTTCTACTCGGATTAAATTGTACTCGAAAGTATTACAATTGACCTATGTGAAATTGACTTTTCATAAACATTTCACTTCGTAATTATAGAGATCTCCGGTTGACGAGCAAAGTGAACGACAGGTAAACATTTTTGCGGTAGAAAGTGCACCGGATGTTTCTCTACTCTGCGCTTCCGAATGAACGTCGCGTCGCGTGGTTGCGTTGAACACGGCTCGATAACCTTTCACCCCGATTTCCTTTTCCGGCCGCTTCCGAGTTCTGTCTCGGATGTAAATTCGAAATTTCGCCGTGCAGGCAACATTCCGCCCACGTGGGCTCAACCTCGACATCCACCTTGTAATTTATTCGCGCCAAATACGTCGGATTTACGAAGCCACGAGGACGATGACGCGGAAGGCCTCGTAATTTTCTGCGTTGCCATAAGCTTCATAACCAACACGGTGTACCGTTATCGTAGAACAAGAGAGAAACCGTACAACACTTGACATTGAAAGAGTTATATATCGTCCGTATCTTCGCGCGAATCTACCATTTTGATGCTTGCAAATTGTTGTACTTCTCCGAACAAACTACTTAAGAAGCTAAATTTAGAAATCTACGCCGCATAATGGAGAAACGTATGTTTGCAAACAGATAAAAGTAGCAGCCACACGAATTAGAAACTTTCACTCATACATGCCTGGATCGTAAGAAGCAGACAATCCTTTAATCTTACGATTCTTTACGGAGATTTCTCTAAAGGTCTCCGCGAACACTGCGTCTGCGTTTGTAAACTTGTTACACCACGGTAATTAAAACCTCTTACTCGGTATACGGAGGTGTCCATTTCCAAAATGTCAACGCGAGTAAATATCGTGTCTCGGAAATTAACTCCGTGCCTTGTATAATAATAACTATACCGTAGCTATACGCACCACGGTAGAAAACCAACTGCATGGAGCATAATATAATCCATATTTTTATGAACGCGTCTAAGAAAAATTCAAATAAGAATTTCTCTTGTTCCCGCTAAACGTTACAACGAGCGCAATCCTTTGGATATTTCGTACGAATTTTCCATTCTACGCGTTCCGTGTATTTTCGCGTCGTTAAATTTCCCTTAAACTCGTAAGTTTCCGACGAGATATATCGCGATACCAAAAGCGAGGAATTCTCAGAAAATGAAATAAATAATCCTTATGAAGCGAATAATCGTGGTACATCGACGAACGTAAGGATATACCATGAAGATTCCAGTGTACTTTCCTCGCCTTCCGCCCTGTCCGTTCCTCTTCGCCAGAGCTCATCTAATTAATTCGCAAACGAAATACGGTTACTCGAGGTGTGGAGCGGTCTTTCGATTTGAAATTAAAATATTGACGCGCGGAAGCATGAAAACCAAATCGAACAAGCTATGGCCGTGTGCTCTCTCGCTTGATATATTGGTTCGATTTCTAATCTTCCGCGGTCTATGCTTCCGGCCCCATAAAATATCATTGGTCGTACGTCACGGCCGAACCGTGTCCGCCGCTGTAATTGGTATTGCATCGCGTGGCAACTTCCTTCGTCGACGTCATCGTCCATGGTCGCCTCCATGGCCGATCTGCATAGACGATTATGCGAAAATGTCGGCCGAGATGCTAGGACCGGTAATATAGTCAGGATAAATGTGTCGCCGACTCGTGTTTTCTGTGCGTCTGGCCTCGGCCGTAGAATTATTGGCTTTCAGAGTATCCTCTTTGCCTCGTCATGTTCGGAACACGTACGGATTAGTCGAGCTGCGCTTTCTTGTTCGTTCGCTGTTAGTAGGAAGTGAATCAAGGCGATGCCACGCTGTTGTTTCTTGCTCGTTCGATAGAGCGAAGAAGATGGTCGCTGTTCAAGGATGCTTCGTGCCGCTATGAGTCGCGCACATGTTGCCACGGATAACAAGAATTTGATAGTTTCTTCTATTAATTATTCTTCGACGATATCGCTTTTACGTATTATGTCTCGGAGGATGGAGTACCAGAACGAATGGTCGACTCGTGGTGAAAAGTTGCAGCCTCGGTGGATTCCTATTTTCGTTCTAATTTCAATATAAGCTAGCGACCATCGACGCGTAAATTATGCACCACGTTCGATATTTGTTCGATTTTAACTTAGCTACCGGAGAATATCGTAAATCAAAGCGTAATAGCGAAGATTCGAAGAGAACGAGAAGGAATAAGAAATGCGGCGAAGGAAGTAGGATTCTTGAGTCGTTGATACATCTACCTTCGTTCACGCTAGTTGCTCGAACGCCAAGTAGCGCTTCAAAGTATACGTTTAGTACTTGTAAATACTTTCTTGCAAATAGTCGCGTACGTACACTTTCGCGTTCAAATCGCGGTTGAAAGAACGATCCTTGTGGTATCTCTTTTTTTTTTTTTTTTTTTTTTTATAACGTTTATTGTCCAAGAAGATGAGTATTACATGTGTATGTTATTCACAATAAACAATGAATTTCGGTTGTAGGGTGGATTAGGCAAAAGTACCGATACGCGTCGGTACGACGTAGCCATGGTCTAATATGTGTCGTGGGTTTTCGGTTTTTGCGTTTATTTTTTTGTTTTTTTGGGGTTTAAGTCGCATTGGTGCGTGATTTTTGTGTATTCTTGTGTGTGTTGTATTTTGTCCTGAAACTTGGCCGCAAAACAGGACTCCTTTGTGGTATCTCTTCCGATGATGCATCTGACCTGAGAAAGTCGAACGCCCTCGTTCGTAGAATCGAAACAAAACAAAAAGCATTTAAAGTCCCTTGTCCCCTTTCGTTCCCGTTCTGCTTCCCTTGGATACTCTTCGTCTTGTTTCTATTCCGCTGCTGGCATTGTCCTCTCGGCGCGAGGAGTAATGTAATGGGGTCCCGTACGAACGGGCTACGCCATTGTGTCGGGATTTATTGGACGCGGCCGTGGACAAAGGTTTGTCATTGCAAATTATGATTCGTGCACGCACCCCCTCTATCCGCGAGAAAATCACCGACCAATTACCGTTCTTCTGCTTTACGATTGCGAACCTCGTGCCCCGTTAAAATTTAATTTTCTACCTCGTTCGCAGTATACTGTTGACACTTGTGCAAATTAAAATTCTATTTTGTTGGATCTATTTTATTTTACTGAAATTACAATGTGAAACTAAATATTACAATTGTGGCTATACTTTCGACGTTTTACTTTTGCGTACTACGAGCGTATTGCGAGTATTTTTCCACTTTCGAGTATCACATAGTCGCATAAAAGTCCGTGGTTTACTCGTAAAGGAAACGATATTCCAGCAAACTATCAAGATGGAATAGCAATTAAAAAATAGATCTTTGGCTGGGAAAAATTGATAAAACCGAAGGCAGCGAGATGAGCTCGTTTACAGCGGGAAGGAATAGGATTTTGAAGCGTTCTAGTGAAACGCGAGAGATCGTATACCGTTAAATTAATAAAATCCACGGTGCACGCAGCAGAGCGCGCGTTTATGCAGATGTGGTGCACGGCCTCCGCTCGTAAGCCGCATTTCAAGAGAACTGTAAACAAAGTCGTAAGACACGTTCCACACGGCCAAAGAGAAGCAGGTATATAGCTGCTGGCTTAATAAAATGCCACCGATCGGATTACTCTTGCTGGCTGCTGGCTGTTGCTCCGTAACTCGGCTAACATTGCTCGAAACGAGCTGTTACGCAACGAATATTACGAAAACAGAATGGTGCGCCGGCTACGTCCTGGCTTCGTTCTCTTCGTCACACATACGGCGAATGTGAATGAAATCCTTCATTCTTTCTCGACATAGGGAACGATCTCGCGAGAATCGCGCTTCCTTGCGAACGAAACGCTCGTTAGAATTGCGTCGCGGACCGTGGAACGATGCAGAGGTAGATGCGAAGAACGAATGGTCGTAAAAATCCGAGATCGAAGGATTTTATGAAATAATATCGTACACGTATAATTCTTTCGGTATTCTTCGATTTATTTTTCTCTTATCAACGATTCTTTACTCTTGTACGTTTAACGCTACTGTTATCGAGATGTTCGATTTACGCACTTTGGGCAGTTCTAGTCGGATACTAAATATTATTTCGATGTGTAGGTGTGGGAAAATTCGATGTTGAGATGATGCAGAATTCTCGGTATTCGCTTCGCAATTGATTTCG
This sequence comes from Bombus pascuorum, assembly GCF_905332965.1. Classification (NCBI taxonomy): domain Eukaryota; kingdom Metazoa; phylum Arthropoda; class Insecta; order Hymenoptera; family Apidae; genus Bombus; species Bombus pascuorum. Next base: position 4,080,088 of record NC_083490.1, read on the forward strand.
CTAAAACCAGATACCACGGAACAGGATACACTAGAGAATGGTAATAGTCATAAAAATGGATTGCGAAAAGTACTTGCCAGAAAATCATCAATTTCTTAGAATCCATTCTTATTTCAACTTAGCCGATTCTCGTGAAGCGTTCCACGAAACGTGTCCCATTTTCCCTTTCCACAAAACTTCCATTTTCGACGAAACGCTTCGATATTCTACTTCATCAAACTCAGCATACAACGGAACAAATGTGAAGATACATTTCTAAAACCTTAGTACCAACCAAAGTATAAAACTACTATCAGAAAAGGGAAATTTATTTAAAAAGATGTGCAGCTCCAGAAGAGGCCCGAATCTCTATTCATATGCCGTGCTTTAATCATCCTGAAGGTCCCTAAAACCACCGACAGATCTGAAAAATTTCTGCGAAAAATTATTGTTGAGAATTGTGGATCTCAATTGTCGAAATAAAAGTAGAGGAACACTAAGGTTACACTTAGAATTCATATTGAAATAGTTATAGATTTATTTAACAAACGATTTCCAGGATCTTCGTCGATATACGTTTGCACGCGTCTCGGCACTCTCTTTGTCCCACCATCTTCCACACCACATTGCCAACGGAAGAGTTGCATTCATTTGTTTTTCAAGATGCTGTGCACGCACATACTTCCAATCTAGTCTAGCACACAAAATTATACATATCTGAATAATTTTGTATAATGTTCGTGATATTTAATAGAAAGGATAATTGAGATGTTCAACCCTTTCAACGGGCACATTTATATAGTTAAGATTTGTAATTGTTAGTCGTTGACATACACGAATCATTATAGTGTGTCACCACTACGCGGCCAATCTAGTCTAGCACACAAAATTATACATATCTGAATAATTTTTTATAATATTCGTGATATTTAATAGAAAGGATAATTGAGATGTTCAACCCTTTCAACGCGCAGATTTATATAGTTAAGATTTGTAATTGTTAGTCGTCGATATACGCGAATTATTATAATGTGTCACTACACGCGGCCAATCCAGTCTAGCACACAAAATTGTACATATCTCAATACTTATTTATACTTTACTCTCGCAAGTTGCAAAAGAAAAATGGTACGTTTCTATGGAAACAAACACCGAACAGTTCCACAGAAGGAAAATTGTACATATACATAGGTATAATAGCGAACTCGAGTAACGATCGGTGGCGGGATGCAAATTCGACGGGAAGTAAAAAGTCTGTACGCAATTGCCGACGTTCTTTATGGGGACAAAACTAGCCGGCGTTCAACTGATCGGTGAAAAGTGGCCGCTTATCTGTCCTAGCGGACAGGGCGCAGAGTAGGGGTCGTTATCGCGGCAGGATGTCCTGCGAGGGGACACGATCTAAGTAGCAAAGTGTGTAAGGCATGTCGAACTATCGATTGGCCGACGTATCGCCGACAACGGAAGGTCGATACGCGGGTCCCTGTAGTCGAGCAGAGACCCACATGAGTCGTCGATAAAAGGACGACTCTTTCGAGAGAAAAAAAAAAATGTCCACGGCTATCGCGCTACTACCGTTAATTGAGGATACAGGGAAAAGCGCTACTTAACGATTCAGATTAAAGGAACGCATTTTTCTACTTCTCGAAACAGAAATTCCTCGAGTAGAATACCAACTGTGTGTAGTTGCTTGTGGTTCGTCGCAGTGCTTTCCAGACACACGAAAAGGTACACGAAAAATATGTTGCTCGTAAGAAATTGTATGTGTTGAGAATTATGGATCTTAATTGCCGTAATATAAATAAAGGAACATCAAGGTTACACTTAGAATTCATATTAAAATAGTTTTAGATTTATTCAATAAACGATTTGCAGGATCTTCGTCGATATACGTTTGCACGCGTCTCGGCACTCTCTTTGTCTCATCATCTTCCATGCCACACTGCCAACGGAACAGTTGCATTCATTTGCTTTTCGAGATGCTGTGCACGCACATACTTCCACACACTCATATTTACATACGTGTGACACTATTACGCGACTGATCTAGTCTGGCACAGAAAATTATACACCCTTGGACAAAAAGATAGCACATGTGTGCTATCATTAATTTCTCATAGATAGAGTCCGAATTTCCCAAGTTTGACGAATGGCATATAAACAGTACCTTGTAGTAATAAGGTATATGAGCTTGAAACTGTATCTTCGCTATTCCTCTTGTATTTATCAACAATGATTGTGAAATCCGGTCGGCGAAATGATAGCACACTTTCAAAAGTTGTAGTGTTTATTATCTACTAAATTGTACAAAAATAAAAAACCTTTTAAAATTTAATAATGTGTGGATCCTCCCTTATTCTCCACCACCTCCAGCATTCGTTTCGGCAAAGAACGATATAGTTTTCTAATATAATCCAGCGATATATTTCTCCATTCCTCTTCAAGGCACTTTTTTAACTGATTAATACTTTCAAATTGCCTATTTTCTCTATAAACGGCATTGCTTAATTTACTCCAACAGTTTTCGATTATGTTTAAATCGGGGGAGCATGCAGGCCAGTCCAAAACTGCAATATTTTCTGTTGAAAAATATTCTTTCACAACCTTAGCGGTGTGAACTGCAGCATTATCTTGCTGAAAAATAAAATCTTGTCTCGCAATATGTGTTGCGTACTTTGCAATTTGATTTTGTATCAAATTACGATAGGTTATAGCATTCATCTTGCTGCGAATTGATATTAAATCAGTCTTTCCGTTATACCCAATACCTGCCCAAAGCATAATGCTACCTCCACCCATTTGACGCCGTATTTGTGACAATTTTTTTTTTCTTACATCATGATAGTAAAAATTGAATCCATCTGGGCCATCTAAATTAAATCTTTTTTTATCTGTAAATATAACTTTCCTCCACTTCTTGTTCCACCGTATATGTTCTTTTGCAAAATATAATCGATGCTCCTTGTGAATCTGCTTTAGAGCTGGTCTTCGTTTTAATTTCATCCGCTTTATGTGCGCGGATTGTTGTAGTACACGTCTGACATTCCGAGGATTAGTTTTTACGCCAACTTTTTCTGCAATTTCACGTGACGTGAGAAGCGAATTTGACGCGGCACGTAAAATTGCACGTTTTTCACGAGTACTAATCGCGGAAGGTCTCCCACTGCTTTTTTTTGTTCCATAATTATTTACATCTTTCAGTAAATTATAAATGACTTTCCGACTTCTACTGAGAACTTTTGCAATTTTAGAAATAGTAAAGTTTTCTTTCTTTAATTTCAAAACTGTTTGAATCTCTTCACTATTTAGCTGTTTTCCACGTCCCATTGTTTGAATCGAAATTTGTAAGGTTTCTAATGAAATTCTTCTACTTTTCACTACGTCTACACCACTCAGAATACACAGAAATACTAAGGAATGGAAACAAAATGCTTGGTGTGCTATCATTTCGCCGACCGGATTTCACAATCATTGTTGATAAATACAAGAGGAATAGCGAAGATACAGTTTCAAGCTCATATACCTTATTACTACAAGGTACTGTTTATATGCCATTCGTCAAACTTGGGAAATTCGGACTCTATCTATGAGAAATTAATGATAGCACACATGTGCTATCTTTTTGTCCAAGGGTGTACATATCCCAATAACATGCTTCGAAGGGACTTTGAGCGAACGAGGAATAATCGAGGATCAAGCTGAAGTATTCGTTACGAATAAAGAACTGTTCTGAGAATATATTACGTACGTATAGGGGTTGGAATACGCGATACCACGTGGCGATCATGATCGATCGAGCGTGCTAAGAATAGCGTACCGTGCGTGTGAAACGCTTAAGAGTGAAATGCGATTGAGAAGCGAGAAAGTTGTGAGAGAATCGTTCGATTGTGAGAGTCGATCGGAATCGGAGTAAGGAGGGAGAGAGTTTTCGAATGAATCGAGAGTCTAAGTCTTTGCTAAGCAAATGTCGTTGGATATAAGTTCGGTTATTTATTAAATTGTATGTATAAGTAATTACCGTAATTTCAGTTATTTATTAGAAAGTACCGTAGGTACAACAAATGTATTTATTTAAATTAATCGTGTAGTTAAATCGTTCGTGGAATTAAATTCTCCTCTCGTATTAATTACATGTTTAAATTCCTGTATCGTTACATTAACGTGAATTATCGAATTATCACCGCATCGTTAAATAGGTTAAGCAAGTTTTTTTACCGCTTTATCCTACATTTCACGAATATTTCCTCACATTCCGACGATCTTCTCGAATAAATCATCAGAAGCTGGAGGAAACATCGAAGGTTGAAATTTACGTAAAAGCGATAATACGCCTTTTAAATGAAAACGCTCACAGTCGAATGTAGCATCTGCGTGACACCTTTCAACAGGAATGACGTCGCACGGTCTAAAGACTGTGATTTCAATCTACTCTAGCCGACTGATTTGCACGTCGTGTCTCGTCGTTCGGTCAAGCAACGAGCGTAGAGGTTTGCCCGCGATCAAGTCGCTTCGCGATGGTTACGTAACGCCTGGAGGTTAAAGGACGTTACCGAAGATCCCGGACGTTGGAGCGTGACACACGAGAAACATGGAACATAGCAGCACCTTGAGCTGCAGTTACGCAACGAATTACGCTGCACAGGCAAATACTCGCCAGAGTTCTAACGAGGCGACCTTTCAGGCTCGACTACCGCGTGGAATCAATCAAAATTAGACATTCCTCGGTATGTGGTAATAATCGGAGAAAGTAGAACCGAGAATCGCACTGAAAATTCTCTTCGATTAACTCGATCCATTCAACTGACACTTCTAAAGTTATCGATCCTGCTAACTTAACCAACACCATTAATTTCTTCTTAATTACATCTGTCGTGTACGTATATCCGTATTATACCTGTTGCTGCGTCGATATACATGTAATTGCATCAATTTTTTTAAACAGAAATGCACCTACTTTTCCGTTGCATAGTTCGATTCTACGATAAAGTGTTAGGATTAAATAAAATGCTAAGAAAACAAAAATTAGTTCACGGAACATTTTGAATAAAATAAAAAATTCTCGTTGAAGATAATAAAAATCGTGATCGAAATAAACTAACGCACAAGCTGGGCGAGTGTGGCATCCAGAAAACTACCCTCGAAACATCCAACAAGTTATCTGATGTAACCTCGAGACGTTCCTAAGCACCATCCTCCATCCAAAATCCATTCCTCCCCGAATCCAAGACGTTCCTAAATCCATTCCTCCCCGAAGAGAATCAGCGTGGAAGGAAAAAGGGACGAACGACGTATCAGGTTCGAATTAAACCAGGAAACAATGCCCTCGGAGTTCACGTACCTTCCCTGTAGCCACGCTAAGTCCGAGCAAGGGAAAACAAGGTAATTCCAGGCGAACGAATTCTCGTGGAATTTGCGGGTGAATTCTTTGGCGCGCTGCCGAAGCTGAAGCTGGTCTGGCGGAAGGGGGCCTGGAATTCCTGGCGCGTTAAATAAGGTCGCGTTCAACCTGGAAGCACCCCGCAGCGGCGCGCAGAAACGCGGACGTCGGGGCTGCTTGGAAATTGCCTCGGAATTTTCCGCGGTGGAATGGAATTTCGCGCGATTTTTATCATTCAACAGCGACTAACTTCTACGTCTCTCTACGTCCTACCTGGGACCAGCTTCAGGCTGGAACGTCGTTAACGTGGCCCTTTCAGTTTCCACGATCGAGGCAATTAAGTCGAAAATGAGATGATCGTATCGCGATTAACGCGTGGAAAGGGTAGTTGGTGCAGGATTCTACAGGGGTTGCTTATGAGGAAGGGTACGAGATTTTTGAGAAAAGTGGAAATTTTTGTTGCGTCTCGTGTTGCGACATGGGAAGTACACGAACGAGCAATTAAAATTTACACGAGGAAAATTCTCACGACCAACGAATCTCTGATTTTTCAGAGTCACGTCCACGATTATCCTCGTCGTATCGGATTATCTTCGATATGTTCGATCGACGCGTCGTACAAAACACGGAGATAATCACACGGGAGAAGTACCAGCAGAAGAGAGTCTGACGATGAGGGAAAAATTGCCAAAGGAACAAGGCTTATCTCACGATACAAAACGACGGTCACGGCTCTGACACGTAAACTCATTTAGATGCGTTACACACCGCGAAATAACAGTCCTTTAAGCTCGTGGCGAGCCGATTAATTGTCCGAGTAGAGGCTCGCTAGCCCCCGTTACACGCGAATGCAAATCGACCGCCGCTGCAGGTGGAAATTACGATTGCGTCTACGTTCTACGCGGAAATCAGCCGACCTCACTTTTAAACAAACTGTCCTGGGGCCACGTGAAATCTCGCAGGCAAGTGGATCGCTTCCGAGTTACTGTTATTTCGGAGAGTGATCTTCTTCTCGGTAAGGAGTTTGATAAAATATCGATTGATATTCAAAGTGTGAAATCGATTTTCTTAAGTGTTTCAATCGAACAGATTGGTATTGCGAAAACGTCACATTAGAGTGGTTTATAAGCAGAAAAGCGTGACAGGAGGAATACCGATAAGAGTAGAGTGTACTTAGAATGTTGAGAAGAGATAATCGAACGATTGTACCTATAGTATCTATTGTTGTCTGATTGATTGTACCTATACCATCGTCATATTAATCGTTATACAATTTTTATTTAAAAAACCTTTATAATTCTATCATATTAATTAATCTATCGAATCTTCCGTCCCAAAAATTCGTAAATCATCCCTGTCCAGATCTCTCAACTACACCCCCACTCTTATCAGACTATCATCGTGTTCGTTTCCACAAGTTGTCTCGATAATCGTGACATTCGACTTACTATCGATCTGGTACTCGAAGACGAAGTAACATAAACGTAAAATCGTATCCTATATTTTCAATTTATTTTTTCACATAGAATCACCATGACCATTGGGATATCCTGTAGAAATTTGTACATACTACTGTACATACAAACATATGCTAAGCTAAGATACGTATACTTTTCACACGAGTGGCAAGCTTCTCTGGAAGTTTCTCGTGAACGTTCAGCGACAGTCTCGAACACCGAAACAAAAGGTGTATTATATTATCGTCGTTTAGCTCCTTCTCCGCGAAGAAATCGCGCGAAGCGGGTAACCTTCGACGCTCTTATATCCTTCACGGCTGAGATCCTGTCCACGGGATCTTCTTTCCTCAGCGGCTCGTTATGCAACACGATTCCATTCGACGCCGGACCGTTAATTTAATTCGCGCTTTCCACTTAATTAATCCCAATTACGCGTGGCGTCGAGGTATAGCAACGGGGTTCGTACTCGACTCGCGCGATATCAACTTCTCTCTCTCGCTCGTTCCACACGCTCGTTCCACACTCTCGTCCACCTGAATGCCCCTTTAATCCGCGAATACCCAGGCTCTCTTGGCGGGCCTCGCGCGCCGCAGGCCCGATAAATTAATGACTGACGGCGGTTATTGGCCGTTAAGTCGATTAATAGTTCCGGGTTAACGAGCCGAGCTCGTCTTATCCCGAAAGCGTGGCGGCGCTCGCACCTCGTTGCGAAAACGCTGCAGAGCTTAATGCCCTCTCGGTTAATACAGCTCTCCCGATGCTATAAGAAGGAACAAGCCGGACTACGTTACGGACCAAAGGTTTCTCGGAAGTTGCACTCGGAAGTCTACTGCTCTTCGTGGAAATACAGTAAAACTGCGTTTATCTGAATTTGTTTATTTGGAAGGGAAACAAGCTCGGTTACAACTAGTGCTCGTATAACAACGGTTCACTGACTCTCTTACGATCTTTTTACGTGTGTCCATTTTTACGATAGTATCGAATCTGTCAGACACGCGCTCTTACAGAGACACACCGTTCCAACTCTGCATAGTACATCGAAGTATCAGGTTGTCCGGAAAGTGTCTTTCTTTTACAGACACGTCTTTTACAGCGATGCATCTTTATACAAACATGAAACCTAACCTGTCAAACGTTGTGACCTCTATCTTGATAGAACAAAATGGATCAGACACAGTTCGATAAAATAATATAAAGCGAAAAATGTTGTGCATCCATTATAAAAAGAAAGAAACTTTCCGGACGACCTAACACTTGTAAAAGACAAAACAAAGAATATTTGCTACATTCTAAAGCCGAAGGAAATCTCGAATAAATTGCTATAACCATTCAAAGTCTACGTAGAAGCTATAAATGATCGATAGTCAAACTCGACCATCTGCGTAGCCATTGAAAACCGATATTCTTGCAACACGTCGCTCTCAGCTTCGACTCGCGTGATTGAAAATGCGACTGCAAGACCAACTTAGGACTCCCTTAACAAAGCAGACAACTAATTGCAAGCGATTACGAAAGAATAGTGAGAATTCCATCGTAGGACGACTTTAGCACGCAGCAAGGTTGGAAGTCGTATGGCCAAGCAGTCGAGTAGTTTTGCTTCTGCAACGGACACAACGAACACGACGAGACGAACTATGGTTGTGCACGTGCTCGTTTTCAATCAATGGCACCCTCGTGTAAGAGCACTCGACATTCTCCTCGCACGTGCCGATGGCAGTAACCTCGAAGACAATGACATGCCGACGACGAGCGCGTCGCAGCATGTAAATGTAACCTTTTGTAAGCCCGTGGAAGACGACGCGCGGCTGCCAGAGAGAGAATCGCACCGAGTGAAAGGTGCACGACGTGTCTCGATTCCGACAGACCTAGCCCCGTGCTTAGACTCCTCTAGGGATTAGGAAATGTCAGCTGATGCCACTGCGCGAAAACATTCCGACTTTACTCCTCTGTTCTATCCATTTATCCCGTAGTTCGTTGTTCCGAAGAAATGGAAGACAACGCGGTGCGAAGTGAGAAAACTCAAAACTCAATTGTAATTTTATTTGAAAGTACGTTGAAGATACACAAGTTTCTCTTAGTACGGAAAGGAAGAATCTTCGTTTGAAACTACCGAAGAAGATAACGCGCTGAGAATAAGAAGATTTAAGGAAATCGTGCTTTTCCTTACAAGTATGGCGGAACTTAATTCGTACGAACGAGTTGGTGAGCAATTTTTAGATACGTACAGGCTACGACAAAATACGTGACAGAACGTACGTACGTTGTATTTATGGGGGTCGATGCTAGGCATCGAAACGATGGAACAAGCTCACGCACAAGAACGTCGCTTGAGGCTTATTGTTCGAGGTAAAAACAATTTGATTTTGCATCGGAGACACACGGTTACCGAAAAAGAAGAATTGAAATGAATTAATTAGAAATCAAATTTCATTAATGGTGTATGAAATCTGCTTTAAATCGTCCGATTTCCTCCTGAGACGTGACAAACGAGGCTGTAAGCTGTCGCCGTATTAATCAGGACTGTGAAAAATGGCGTACAACCCTTCCCATAGCCTTTACGCGTCTTCTACTCGTTTTCTTGGACCGTATTACGCGTGTCGGCCGATTATTCATTCATCGATGAATTATCTGAGGCTGGCCGAGGGACGATGCTCGCGGCACGTTTTCCACTATGGCGAAGAATTCCATGTTCCCGTGGGGGCTGCTAGCGCGGTCGGTTATTTATCGTCTAATAAATTGTTCACCAATAAATAAAAGGCTCATTACAGGCAACAGCGCGTGAAATGCGCGGTGTGGTTGGAAGCGGTGAACCGACGATCGTAATCGACCGTAATTCGACATCGCGCACCCCGCTTCGGGGCTCTGGGGCAAAATGGAAACGGAAACGAATCGCCGTGATTCCCGCTCGTCGCAAGATCCTTCTCCTCCTTACGATCCTGCGATCACCGATCATTTGTTACGTGTGTCATCTTATCGCAGGAGGAAACAGAAAATGAAAACAGCGTTCGCGTAATATAGAATATTAGTGTACGAACGTTTACGCAGTAACAATTTATACGGCAATGAACACGTACGCTATTCCCGATGAATGATACGTATCGTTTCAATTAGAGATGAAAAATTGAGAAAAATAAGAAAAATATTTGCTTATACAGGTACTTGATTTATACAGGTATTCTTACATTCCAATGGAGCGCTTTCTTATCAGATTCTATTAGGTTGTCCGAAAAATTTCTTTCGTTTCATAAGATAATAACAGACGAGCAACAATTTATGTTTTATATTATTTTATTGAATTAGTATGATCCATTTCGTTCTATTTCTATTATTATGTTCGTGCATAATTCAATATACTAATATAAAACAAAAAACATTGTGCGTCTATTATTTCCTTAAAAAACGAAAGAAACTTTTCGGACAACCTAATATATCTGTTTCATTTCTATAACTTCAAATTGTTCCAGTCAATACTATTAAAGAAAGAAAATACTATTAAACGACACGCGCTTCTTATAAACTCGATTACGTTATATACATGTCGGGGGTGAAAGGACATCGGGGCCTTTCTTTTGGAATGTTTGGGGAGGCCCCCGATACTTTAGTCCAGACTTTTTATTATAGCCGTACTTAAATACTGGAACTGAGAATTAGCTGTTTATGATTCAATCCAATTATGTTTGCTCGAAATTTATGACAGTGGGCTTGGGCTCGAAGTGACATAACGGGTCGCTGAACGTAGCCACGGTCACGGCAGGGACGTGTACCTAACAGAGGTATAAAGTAATTAAATAACTCTCCTTAAAAACAGAGATTGACTCGAGGGATACAGAGAGATACGGAGAGGAGTATATAAGGGCAGTCCACTTGGACTGAGGTTGAGTTCAGTAAACAAGTACGTTGAGTATCACCAGAATCTCGTATCAAATCACATTCGTCATCCCGTTGACCGTGGATTCGTTATCGAACCTAACTCCGTTGTCATCGACATCTCGATTATCCAATCGCCGCTATTACTTGTTAAACTCTGTAATACATATCATCTATATTATACAACAACGATGGCCAATTCACACGAAGATTCGTTACACGCCCCGAATTCCAACGATAACCCGACGTACACGTACTTTCAACATGCCACTTCAATCGCAACTATTTACCTACATTTTATTTACGTACGTATTGGAAAATGTTAATTCCATTGTTAGTACGCATGTGCAACGAAGGAAAAAACGAGATTTAAATAACACAGGTATGTACAAATAGAACTCCTAAATGATAACGACTATTCGACGTAAAAGATAAAACATACAAGTCAGAATTAATTATTTATCAAAAGCTAGTTTCAGGCTGGCGCTCCATTAGATAGAGGTTTGTTGATCACCGGAAAAGGGAATGGCATTTCCTTTTATCGTTCCTGCGACCATCCAATTAATTGCACTGGTCGCCGACAAAAGGGTGCAATCGTGAAAGTAGCGACTGAACCGCGTGCCTCTCGGCCTTAGAACGGTTTCAGCCACCGGACCCTCCGATCCACTGGCAATTAAGCTAATTAAGAGCAATAATAGTCATGCGATAATTACGGGATCGTGCGAGTCTCTTGGCCAACGAATCGACCTTCCGATAATCATCCTCCACCGCGATAACTCAAAATCTGGGTGAATTACGACGATGAGCATTTCTAAAGAAGAACTAGAAGAGACTGGAAGAAAAAATTTGCACGAAATCCAAACAGCAAGCTAGCCATCGAAGAAATGTAAACAATTCCTCCAAAATTACTCGTCGATCGTAATTTGCTTAAGCAACGCCTACTTCTCGCCGGTGGTGAAATTACACAAACGAAAAAACCAAGATTGCCGACGATTTAAGAAAGTCCCCTTTCCTGTCTTTTTTGTAGCTGGGAAAATCTGGATTCCTCCGGTCGAACCAGTTTTTTTTCCCTACTGCTATCATTATCTCGCATTAATTCGCTGGCCTTTCACCGTCAAACTTTTCCCTCTTCTTATTCGCTTCTTATCGACGCCTCTTTACGGACAACAGGGAGAGAAAGTCGCCTTGTCTCCGTCCTCCTTTCAATTATCGTAACAGTACACGTCTTACGAAGAATTCGCCTAGCCATTCCTTTTACTTCGCCGATTTATAAAACAAACGAAATGTGCTCGAATAAAAATTCCCACGATAGCATCAACGCGATTTTCTTGAATAACGGTCGTCGAGGGTTATAGGAAAAATGAACCGCTATACTTGGCGATACAAGGAAAATATCAGCGAATTATCCAGAAAATTTGTTGTCTCGCGTCGCATGACAAATTTCTATCGCTGCAGATTGCTATGCGATATTGGCTCGTTACTGCGGTAATTTTCCACGAATGGAAATGGAATTGTCGCGGTGCTTTTCACGGAGAAAGCGCCACACGTTCGTGCGGTTTCCATGTTTTCACCGCGTTCGAGCAAGTCGCGCCACGGGTTCCGACAACTCGACTAAACCACTGCAATTAGCTGTACAATCGACGCAATTAGCGAACCCTCTGGCGTCCAACCCTCTGCTTTGATTCGATGCTCGTTTTCGTACGGCGCTCGAAACTCTGGAAACTCGGTTAAAACTAATACGATCACTTCTAAATATAGCGAGTAATTGCGAGTGACGCGGACAAGAGATTGATGGCTCCTCTCGCGGCGGACAAAGAGGCCGTTACGCGATATCGAAGTCCGCGGAATTTTGTTAAATCGAAGTGGATAAAAAGAGACGAGTCGTGCCGAGTCATAGGTTATCCACGAGGAACGTTGATTTAAATTTTGCTGCTCGTGATTGCTGTTTTAAGTTACCTTGTTAGATACGTGGTAAAAATGGCGATGAATTTTCAAACTTGTCTCGACCTTCTCATTTGCTTCTTACGATTCCGTTGCCAAATTTTTAATTCGTTTGGAAACATCGAACCGTTTGCCGACTAACGCCGCACATATGTGTTCCGCATAAATCATCCATCTGGCCAATGAACTCATATAGGCGTTCAGCGGAAACAACCGATAGATATGATATGGGTGCTGTAGACGAACTAGACACGACTTTAAGTACAATCGACTGTCTAAGAAAATCAATCAGGTCGTAGAAAAAATATTTTTTTCACCTACTAGACTTATCGATATACGAGGCTCGCATCCTTTACAAACGAATCACTGGCAGAAACGAAAAATTTAGCAAATTTCACGTTCTATGTGTAAAAGAAACGCTACGGAAATACTCACAGCATAGAGTAAATCAGACAGCGATGACTGAATCAGACAATGATACAGGCATTTCGTATCAAAATGTCTCAGTCGGGTGGTCTCTGTCATAGTCGCAGTTTCAGTCTCAGTCTCAGTCTCAGTGTGTGTGGCGGAGATTATTCTGCTGCTTTTGTACTTCTACTGTGCTTCCAAATAAAAATACAGTTTGTATTGAGCGTTCTCATTTGGCGGGTGGAAAAAGTCGATTACAAATTAAAAATAATTGAGTAGGTTAGCGAGGATATTGGAAATAATGGGAAGATCAACAGGTGGATAGTGGCAACTGTAGAAAAACTGGACTCGCGACTTCATTAGCAGAAGCCGCGAACACTTTCGCCGACATACGGGGAATGCGCGGCGGTTGTCGATAATCCGCGAAGACGACTCGCAAGGAAGGTAAACACGTCGAGATTGCAGCCAGTAGAAAAATATAGAGAGTTCTCGGAGAATAATAAAAGCGTTTCGAGGAGAAATTCCACGAAACGTGGCTGAAAGTTTCTAGTATTATTCGCGTGGTAAAGCCAGCAATCATTCCTAGAAAGCGATCGTATCGACTGCCGTATGACAATTTAATAAATCCTCCTAATTATGATTCTTAACGCTGCTACTATATAATCATCGTTTTATCAGCAATAAAATCAAACGTATAGCAAACAATCTTTAATTAGTGTACATTAGCTCACTTGAATTCCAGTAATTAGGCGAGTGCAATTTCCGTAGAACAAGGGTAGCAATTTAGAAAAGAAAGTACGATAACTCTAAAAAAAAAAGAAAAATAAATAAAAAACACCAACTCTAACCCGTTAAAAGGGCGGAAGAAAAAAGTTATAAATTTTACGTAGTCAATAGTTTGTCAAACACTGTCAAACAATCGCGTCAATGCTATAAAATTAAACAGCACCTGTAGAAAAAGGACAACAATCCCACCAGATATCCAAAACCTAAATCCCGTGGTCTAAGAGATCTGTAAAGCAATCAGAATATTATATGATACTAATACAAACATTATCAATCATTTCAAAATAAATTTACATATTTCTGAAACACCATCGAACCGATGCCAACCAACCAAACCAAAGCGTTGCTGAAAAGACCTAATCTAAAAATCACCGTCGTTAATCCTGTTGAGGTTATTAGATGTATGTGAGTACAAAGGAACGCGTGGATAAGTTGTAAGGTAGAAAATATATTTTAAATACTGAAACGTAAATACAAGTCGGAATATAATTGAGCTGATCCAGATCCGCACGCTAACAGTGTTACCCTATGACTGAAAACCCTGAAGCCAACGTTGCCTGTGTACCGTTCATGGTCTGCCTTCGACCCAGTCTTTCGTCTATACGCTGTCGATGGCTTCGGTGCTTGAGAAAACTAAAGGACCAGATGTAGAGTTTTCTTAGAAGTGGTAACCGCTTCAACAAATCCTAAATATCCTGCCTTATCCGATATAAGGAACAACTGGGCCTCGTACGCACGCGAGTAGCGAAGAAGAAGCAAAAGGGCAAGGAATTGCGGTGTGTCGCGAATGTAGAGACGCGCGGCAGGCTGAGTCGCGGCCGAAGCGAGGAGAACTCTCGAGCAAAGGACGAAAAGAAAGGGAAAAGAGAGGCGCAGGAAGGGAAAGGAAAGGCAAGGAAAGGGCAAGGCAGGCCGGACAGTGGCCAGAAGCGAGCAATGTGGCCGGCGCGGTGCGCAAGCAGGCGTTCGTCTCGGTTCGTCGACCTCGAGTGGAAAAAATACAAGGCATAACCTACCGTAACACCACCACTAGCATCACCAACGGCACCGACGCGTCCATCGTGGCCGTCCACCGGTCCGCGCGAGAGAACCACCTGCGAACCAACCCTCCTCGACAAACGCAGTCCTTCTTTTTCTTCGTCCATCGCGAATGACTCATCTCGCGTAACGTGTCGTCCACTGTTTGCCAGGTGATCTCAAATACAAGATATTCTTTCGAAGGCTACTGGATAGGCAGATGGCGAAGATCATGCAAGATTTGATGGGTTTGGTTTTGATGGCATTGCTGGAGACTTTTGAACAGGTTTGAATTTGCGTAGGTTCGCGTTCATCCTTTGTGCCTTGATAATGAAGTATCGTTACTAGAAATGTAAGATCCGCGGATTGTATTTCTGAGAGTCGAGACAATATTCTCTAGATGCTGTCGTTCTTTAGGAAGTGTCTCGTGAAGTGAAAATATTCTTACGGAAAGATACCTTTGGATAGGGAAATGTCAAGTGATTTTAATTTGTCGGCATAGGACGACGTATAGAACCTTCAGACTGAGAATATGAATTGTAGATGCTAAGTTAATGACGCTGAATGAAACATTATGGAAGGAATTAACCGTAGACAAACATGTGGTTTGATTAAATTTGGTCGTGATCGAGGGAGATCGAAAGAGAAAATTCGGTGAATTTCGAAGAGCGAGATGTATATCGTTTGACACGTAACATTGAATTCTGAACATGAAAGAGCTAAAACACAGGCTCCCCCAAGGAGTATATTCTTCGGGGAATTGTTTCAATTTGAATTTGAATTTCAAATCTTACGTTTGAATTTTGAAATCGAACTATCGACCTATATCTCTTTATCGGCAAATCTATAAAAAGTAAATCGTAACAGTCTACAAATCCAAAGAAAAAAAATTAATTCCACGGTTCTAACGAGTTTCAGTTCCACGTACAACGAAAGGGGAAGAAATGGAGGAGAAGGTTCTGCAAGGAGAGAAAAAGATGGCCAATCGAATTACGAAAATTCCACGACACGCGAACGTGCCACGGCAGCCAGAACCTTCGAGGTGGTCTTATCTGTATAACTGTACCTGTCCACGGCAGTCCGCGATTGCTCACCGCAACGACTATTAGTGATTCTCCCGTTAGGATAAATACGTGCCAGGCGCCACGAGATCGTAACGATTAATGCCCGATTAACCTGGCCAGCCGCGCACCGACGTTCCAGAATTTCACGGAAAACCGTAGTTAGAAATTCAAACGGTCCACTCCTCTTCCGTTTATTGTTAATAACCACGTACGATCGTTCATTTACTCGAGAAAATTGTACGTCTCGAGCCGTGCAGTAGTTTTTCTTTTATTCTTCTGTCTTGTTTTTTTAGCTCTTTGTGCTCTTGCTTAGAAAAAAGGACAAATATAATTGAGCAGAAAATCTTAGAAAATGACTAGGGTCAGATATCGTTACTTTTGTTATTCTTTTAATTAAAATGATAAAGATCAAAGGAATTAAAAAGATCTTTCTGTTTAAAGTATTCTTTAAATATGTTATTTTTGTCATTTTATTTTACTATCATATTGTGCGTACGTATTTCTTCTATGATTAAAACAAAATGGAGATGACAGTGAATTTAGTCTTCATCTACCAATTTACATACGAGACATCCACCCACGCGTTTTACCTACTCTACCTGGAACCGAATTTAGAAATTTTTGTCCAGTTCGAAAAGTGGTTTTTTAAAATTTAATTTAATTAAATATACAGAACCTATATATAAGCCTTTTCATCCTGTTCAATAGCATTCTGTTCTTTATTCTCTTCGTAGGAATTTCACAAATTTCCCAAATACTGCAAACTTCTCAATCCTCTTTTTCCAAACTAATACAAATTCCAGCGGCAAACTTTCCTTCGATAGAACGAATCTGCCTTACTTAAGAAATTTCCGATGTAATTGGAGATTAATTAAGACACGGTATAGCGAGGTTGAAACGCGAGCAAATAGACCAGAAGCCCAGATACTTAAGGCACTTTCTTCGCGCGCAACAGTTTCACTGAATGCATAATAAATTTCGCTGGACGTTTAGCATAACGCTGAGAGCCAGTTCGCACTGAAACTTTCGTAGCGTAAATTCGCGAGGATCGATCTTCACGTGGCGTAGAAATTTCGTGGATCGACGATGATCGAAGCCGGTGACGATGAAGCTGCCAGCGAACCAAGTATACAGTTATAGAGATAAGACCCACCTCGAAGGATCACGATTACAAGCTGCTGCGGCCCCATCGTTCAACAGGATCTCCAACGGATTCTACGTATCTCGGTTATGCCGTTCTACCTAATTCCAGATCCTGTTTACAAACGGCCAGCGATAACGGGGTATCGCGTAATAAAGTGTTACGTAAACATACAAAAAGTGAATTTTCCATGGATAAATTATGATTGAAAGGTCAGTCTGTATGACAGTGCACAGAGTGAGTTTCCAAAGTTCATTGTAATTTAAGATTCTAAATAACTCGTTCGCCTACCGTACTGTACTCGATGATTAATGAATCAAAAATTCTAATTTTATTTAAAATAACGTACGTTACCTTCACCTTGCATTAACTCCTAAACTTATATACGTACACTGTCAGATATTATGGTTTTTACTTTGATTTCTTGTAATCCTCTATAAGCACTTTCTTCTGCACAGTATTACTTTTGGAAATATTAGCTTGTCCGAAAAGTTTCTTTCGTTTTATGAGGAAATAATAGTCGCACAAGGTTGTTTGTTTTATATTATTTTCTCGAATTACGTACTGTTGAGATAAACACCGCGACATTTCACAGACTTGTGTATTGTTGTAAAAAACACGTTTGCGAAAGAAAGACACATTTTGGACAACCTAATATTTGCACAATAGATTAAAATTGTACATCCTGTATGTACCTGTGATTTTTATGCATTAAGATATGAAAGTATATTCAAAGAAAAGATCACATGCTGTGCAAAGAGATATAATTCGATAAGGTTGATTTTCTATTATTTTTATCTATTTTCATTTATTAAAGAAAAACCTCATTCGTTAAGAAATATTTATCGAATAATTTGTTTGTTTCCCTCACTCTGTATATTGTGTCAAACCGACTGTCCTTTTTAGTTGCGCGTTTTTTCAATGAAAAGAAGCCAACCACCTTGGCAGTTGATGGTAACCTACTTGTACAACGACTTGCTTGAGTGACTCACGATCGGTTGTTTCCTAAAATATCCAGTATTTTTTTGCTTAAAAGAGTTGATTTTGCGTAAAGCGTGCATCTCATTCCTAAATTAGATCGCATACGTTACATCATAAATTAGAATAAATTAAATTAGATCATAAATAAGATGGATTAAAATTCATTCGTCTGTCGCCTAGATCTAGATCCTTAGGAAGCTCTTTTCGACCAAGCATAGCTTATTTTCATACTTCAAATCGTCGACTCACGTTTGAATTAAATAAAGCCATCGCTCCCTAAATACAGTCGAAGCATCTCCAAGTCCGTGGAACTTAATAAATACCGTTTCCACGAGTCTCATTAAGTGCCTCTCTGATTCTCGGGACGCGAACCAAGGGGCATCATTTTTCTAAGCGTTCGTGGAAAGTTCGCGCGCAAATTCTTCCCGTTAGGCCCGTGCCTAATTGCAGGATCGAGGAGGCGTGTTTGAAAGAGCAGGGGTTACAATATAGCCTAATGACCGCGCCACGGAGCAAAAGTCCATCATCAGCTTCTTCAAACGCGCGTCTCTCTCTCCTTGGTTGTTCGCGAAGCGGTGCGCTGACCGGAAGTCTCCGGGGCACTGCACTTAAATATGCACGTACACACGATGCACGAGCTTCCAAGTCCTCCAGCTAGAGAGGAACATTAATGGAGATTCGCTTTCACCGTTTCTCGTAGCCGACTATGCCTATCCTCGTCGTGAAGTTTCGCGTTCGTCGTTAGCGTTCCTCCTCCTCTTTCAACGATTCTTCTTCTTCTTCTGCTTCTTCTTCTTCTTCTTCTTCTTCTTCGACCAAAGAGATCGGTGAAACTGGCACGACCTTTCGCAGCCACCTCCTTGTGACCTTTTCAAGGCAACGTTCTAACGACTTACGTTCTATGTGATGTACTTGTTTCTTGCTATGTAGAGCGAATCTACTTCTTCGCTTTACAAACACGTCACTCTGAGCTTCAAACCTTGTCCTATCACGTCCATTCCGTTTCCCAAATCCTTCTGCTCCTCGTTTCTAGGTTAGAGCTAATTAGATTCCAGTCACTGATCGCCGATCCATATATACAGTTGCAGCATTACATCCGTATACTTATCGTTTGTTTGACTGTTTGAAAACGTTGAATCGCCGGATGAATACCATTAAATGGATTAATCGTGTATCCGATACGCGCAGTATTCCGATAGGTGGAAAAGTACGATCCATCGGTTTAGTTTCTTTGAAATTCATTGATATATATAATATCAAAAAGCTTACAGCAATTAATAAAAAATAAACGAGTAAATAAACGGTCATAAACCTGTTGTAGGAGAATTACGTTGATCAAGTGATAAAAATTCCTCTACGCATCGGACGACGATGAGATACAGAGTATGTCAACATTCCTGATAACAATGGTTGTTACATCGCCACCGACTCATTATGTAACTTCGTTATTGTTCGCTCGCTGAAACGAATTTTTCTCGGCTGGGCCTATTTATCGTTTGAATGGATTACGATTGCAATATTACTCTGTACAGGTTGATCCGGAGATCTTTGTATCTCGTTTGCAATTGTGACTTTGAATCGCCGCAGTACTACGATATATACGAGAAATTCTCGTTCAACGCGTTGTTTGAGGAGACGATGTGGATCGACCTTCCTGCTCGATTCTTTGTGATGTAACACCACTGTAGCATTATAGTAGTGTAGAGTGGTTACGTGGATCGGTTGAGTCATTCATGAAAAGTTCGTGTATGCCTATGTAGATACGGTATAATACTACTGCGTTCCATATCTTCCTTTCGACGTAGTAATCGTGACTTCGTTCTTTCTCCTAACTCGTTTGCTTTAGGTCTAGGTCTGAACCTGTTCTTGTCTCAATTTTTAGATGCTCATCTTGAAACAGGAAGTATATACTAGACGATGTCTGTTCTTCTAACAGACGATTCAAAATTTCTAAAAGTTCACCGTCGAATAATTCCTCTTAGCTTTTTCTGTTTGCTGGCTCGAAATTTACTCGTTTGGTTTAAATTCCAACATTTTTCTACGCTACACAAGTTACTTTCATAATCCGATTCTCTTTGCGACTCAATGATTCCAGTATGCAATTTCACGTTCTTCGTAAAAGAAAAATTAATTTCGTTTACAACTTAATTGCCTGTATATGTCACGATTCAACGATTCCAGTTTTCTATCTCTCGCAACGCTCTATACAGCAATTCTCGTCTTTTAGAGACGATTTTACGAAGGAATTGGAGAAACCTGGAAGCCTTCGCGTGACGATTTACCGCAATCAAATGGTAAATACGAATCTTGCAAGCGTGTTTCATAAAATCGCCTGTAATACAAGTTGATAAGCTGGACGATGACGCACGAGAACGGAGAATCGGTTCTTGGAGAAGATTGTCTTGCAACGAACGTTCGATATTGCAATAAAATGAGCAAAGGCGCGTAAAGAATTCGCGCGTCTCTGGTTCGCAGATCGGATAGTTTTTTCGCGAAATCGCGCTGTATCTCAGCCAAGTGGAATGTAGTCCTGGATCGGGCCGTGACTCAGCCTGTCATCCGAATCACCTTGACGAAAGCGATTCGAGAACGACCGGGATTCGCTCTCGCTCGCGATCCTTCGCATTCCAGGTTAAGATCGCGACACGACATCGCGGATCACGCCTCGTAAAAACGTGCGGGCTTGTTAAAGAAATTAGTCGAGCCACGTTGCCGTGACACGATCGTCCAGCATTTTCCTTCGAAAAAGTAATACTCGATCGGAGGAACTTCGCTCTTTTCTACTTCCATGCGTTAACTCATTGTTGTGGCGATGTTTTGCTCTATGAAACTACTTGGAAATTTGTAATTTTTTTGTACGGTGTTTGCTTTTTGGATTGCTTCGTGGAATGGCATAGACGACGATCGTTCGGTATATGAAATATCGCTTTCTAAAATTCGAATTCAAGGAATTCCGCGCGTTAAATTATTAATCGTATCAAGAAAGGAGATATTTGTCATAAACGACGACGAGTATAGTATGAGAATATTTATGTCATTTTATTTATAGACTTAAAGTTAGATTTAATATTAAATACGCTTATGATCTCATCTAGACAATTTTTTAACGCGTATTATTTCGATAGAATTTATGATACTTGAAAAATTGTGTATGATCAAAGCCCAGTAACGATGCCAAACATTCTAACGTCCCATTCTATTCCAATCTACCTCGGAAATTCTATGCTTTCAAGCTTCCAATCTGCACGGAAGAAACACACGAAAGAATTTCTTCCCTCTACCGACTACAAAATACAGTTACATCACGAAGTTACATCCTAACGTCCCATTCTATTCGATTTTACGGAACTTTTCCAAATTCCACGCTTCCTACTTTCCACGCCTACGCGGAACGGCGAGACATTCCTCGCGTCTCTCCTTTTCCAGACGCGAATCCCGCCATTACCACGCGGAATATCCTGCGGCACCGTCCGAAGCGTCCACGGTGGAAACAAAGTAGCGCAATGACTCTTCGGAAGCACGAATTGGAGTGGACTGGTGGAACGATGTAATATTGTAAAAGGGTATGGCTCGCGCGCGGCTGCTTTGAGAGCCAGCCAGGAAGAGGAGGCAGCCGCGAGTGAGATCCTATCGGCTGATATTCAATGCGATATAACTCATTCTAGGTATGGACTATCCTGAATACACAGACCTTGAATATTCTTGTATATGCACGCAAGGATTGGTTGTGTGGTAGGATACGGTTTATTCAGTCCATAAAGCTGCCGCGATGCGACTACACGATTTAATTCGAAATCGAGGCAAACTTTCGTGTACCTTCCTTCCTCGAATTATATCAGAGATCGTAAAGAGCGAGTTGATTTGGATCGTTGGTTTCTGCGTTTTTTCTTTTTTTTTTTTTTTTTTTTTTTTTTTTGTTGACACGCGAATCGAATACGATTTGTCCGAAATTTTGGAAATACAATAGGAAAAAATGTAAATCGATTCGGTTCGCGCATAGCGTTTCAACTTGTAAGTAGAACGAGCTCTTACGCGTACATGCTCTTATCTCTGAGACGAGTCTGAAGTTTTTCACATTGCTTTGTGACCTGTTTGCACTTGCAAATTCGACCGGTTCGTATCGATTTTCAACTAGTTTGAAACATTCTACTTTGGAAGTTATATTTATCTTCAACGTGCAACGTCCATTTCCCCAACTTCTTCTTCTCGATTAAGATGCCTTTTCAAATCATCGAGAGAATCTTTCTACAATTTTTATTTTTATCCCACTGTGATTTAATACTAGACTGTCCGAAAAGTTCCTTTCGTTTTCTAAGGAAGTAGTAGATGCGCGATATTTTTTGTTTTATATTATTTTATCGAGTTACGTTTGATCTATTTTATTCTATTACTACAAAATGGATCATACATAAATCCATAAAATAATTTCAAATAGAAAACGTCGTGCATCTATTATTCCACTTATGAAACGAAAGAAACTTTTGGCACAACCTAATAAATAAAATACCAAATGCAACAAGCGATGACTAGTTCAGACTTAAACACGATGGAACTCATAAACCAATGTATCAGCTTCATAATGAGATCACTAGATCGTTCAGAGATTTATAGGAATCAAATATTCTTCGTGACAGATTCTAGCCTACATTCTCTCGAGTAAAAAAACACGCATACCTGTAACCACAGCAGATCTATTACGGAGTATTTCATAATTATACACATTCTCCCGGTAAAATATTCAAACCGCTCGATTAAAACCTCAAATCACTCGGTCATTTATACCCTGGAAACGTAATTGAGCTTGGTAAATGGAGAGGTAACGGTTATCACTGTTGTCTCGCCTCCTTTCAAGTAGCTTCCCTCGAATGTAATCCGTTAGTGGCCCAAATAAATGTCATTCGCGAGTCCCGCGAACCGATATGAATTAATTAAAACTTGTTAATGTTGCTCGACGAGAATCGAAGACGGACACCACTTTCCAACCGTGTCCGTCTCCTCCTCGCTACCGTTACTCGATCCGAATTAATTCCGACCGTTCCAGCTGCCTCTGGCTCAATTAGCCTTCGATATTTCAATTATTCGTCCCCCGAGGACCTCGTGTCCTTCTCCTTTTTCTTTCTCGCTTCGCCGTCTTCGCCGATTTAATTGAATGTCAACCTCGACCCAGTAACGATCCATCAATATTTTCTTCTTTATTTCTTCTCTTATTTATTTGTTTATCTTCTTCACGATGCTAATTGACTATATTGGTTTTTCTCGACATCTAGGTGGGTTGGGATCAAGTGAATTTGTCGTTGAGAAAATTTAAGCTCAGATCGCGCTATAATAGAAACTACTATTAGGTTGTCCGGAAAGTTTCTTTCCTTTTATGAGGAAATAGTAGACGCACAACGTTTTTCGTTTTATATTATTTTGTCGAATTACGTACGATGCATTTTCTTCTGTCGAGATAAATACCGCGACATTTCACAGACTTGGTTTCACGTTTGTATGAAGCTGCATTGTTGCAAAAAACACGTTTGCGAAAGAAGCACACGTAGGTATATAGTTAAAAAGTAGCGACGCACTATCGTATTTATTATTTATTTACATATTAATTAATTAGGTTCCAATATATCACATTTCGTATCGTTTGGTAATACTATCGTATAACGACAAAAGTTTGATACTACGCTTGATACTATGAATATATATCTATATATGAAAATTAATCAATACACTTGAGAATAAAGGTACGTGGAAATATTTTCTATAGTCACCGCAGTCTCTAACGATCTCTGTGATAACCTCTGATCCCTGAAATACAAAATAAACCATACAGATCACTGTCCTCTTATTTCCTACTCTCATCCCTAATTGCCCTAAACGATAACTCACAGAAGACACGTCAACCCCCTAATCGTGCAATACCTAATCGCAACCAACCAAATTTCGCACAATCAGATAAATGGAAGAGCGCCAGCCGTTTAAGAGAATCATCGACACGAACTGAAATCACGTCGGCTAAAACTTCATCCGTGCCTTCACGAAGCTTCGAGATCGAGGCCTCGCGTCGATTACATTTTATTTCCGCTTGGGACACGCGTGCTCGTCATTTGCGGCCACCTGTTCGCTCGTCAAACGACGCGCCTCGATAAGGACACTCGATCAGATAATCCGCGCAGCACCGAACGCACACGTTTCTACGTACGTGTGCTCGTGATTAGCAAAAAGTTCCGTTAACGGGCCTCGACGAGCACGGTGACTGGACGAAACGAGGAACAGCAAGAAATCAACTCGAAAAGCAACTCTTGGTTAGAGGTAGAGACCTCGTGATAAATGGCGAAGGTGCAGCGGTGGCACGTGGCTTGCGAAACGTCGACTATCGCGGACTGCTACTTTGTTTTACGTGGAATGTCGTGAAATGGCGTTTGGCGACTAAATGGTCACAACGCGTTCGTTGCCACATTCATCCTCTATCGAATTATCGATTCTACGGAATATCGTGCCTCGACCAAACACCGTCTCGCGAAAGTACTCGAATCCTTATTGCAGGAAACGTTTATGTCGATATTGTGCGTGTTATGTGAAACGTTTCGAAATTTTATCGCCGCTACAACGACATACGACTGTCAAGATTACGTTGGCAAAATTTGAAAGCGATCCGACTACGTATATAGAAACTGCAGAATATTTATTACAAACGCATACGTATATATAGTACAAAATTGGCATACAACACGAGCAGCGATGTCGAACGTGTAACAGAAAATAATATATACCTGTACTAAATATTTCATAATTTCTATGAATACGTTTTCTATTTGTTCCCAACTTCACCGTGTCTCTTGGCCGTGGTAGTCGGGTCTCGTAACGGTGTCAAACATAATTTCAGAATGTTTCATACGACGTACGTAATAATATATTCGTGAAAAGTCTACGAACGTTCGAGTACCTTGGTGAGTCTGTACAAGTACGAGGGTGACACTGGTGACGAAAGTGAATTTTTAAAATCGGGGTCTCCGGCTCGTACCGCGGAGGACGTCGACCTTAATTCACTGCTAACGACTCGATTGTTGTCTGCCTACCTTCTTCCATTACAAATGGCAAAACGTTCTCCGCCAGGGGATCCTGAAACGCGTTCTTTTTTCGCGTTCTCACGGTATTCCGCGCGCAAGTCAGTTTCTCAAGTGCCGTCGGATCAAGTGCAAATTATGATCCGCGGAACAACAGCATCACGCCAGTGCAATAGGTTAACTCAGCTCTGATCCTGTTATCGCCGCTGTTCGATCTTTGCGCGATCATGAGCTTTCCTATTGCCACCTCGTAATCATGTTCAACCACCGACACTCCCGTGTTTCTTTTTTCTTTTTCTTTTTCTTTTTCTTCGACCTTCTTCCTTTCACACCGTGAACTTTTGTCTCTGCGAGTTTCGACGTCTCGTATTACGAATAATTCTCTTTTATATCGAAACGTCCGATCGTTTCAGCTGTTTATCCGATCGTTAGATTTGATTATCGATGGTTAGAGTACGGGATTTCCCTAGTTCTCCTGCTAGAAATCGTAATCCAATAGCGAGAACCGATTCTTTTTGACATATACATATACTTTTTCCAGAAAAGAAAAAGAGTATTATAATCCTTTTAATTTCTGTTCGATACGTTTCAATTTTCTGTTGGAAAATATTCATCAAGTCATATGATTGTTACGAGCGCGTCTGTATTTATATCTTAGAAGAATTCTATTTAATTAAATCACGAAAATGTGGATGTGACAATAGCTGTTTCTATGGAAGCAGTTAATTCTCATTGGACAAAAGTTCAAGACACGGATCATTTTTATTTGCAATTAATTCTTGACTATTGAAATTTATTATTATTATCCGATTAGTTATTATCTTACCCGAAGAGTTTTTATCTGAAGAGTGGAAAAGGACTGTTTCTCTTGCGAATCCTCCGATTTCTACGTACACCGATGAAAAATTGGAATCATCGTGCACGGTTCCATTTTTTAGTAAATTTAGTAAAACTGTCGCGCTAAAAAGAACGTCATCGTTATGTAAATTAATTACGCAGTTTCATAACGTTTATTTCGTCTTGTTTTTTTTACACTTTGTGTCTATCGTATCGCGAGCGTGTTGGTCGTGGGACAGTGCTCGCGTATCCACGAGTTGATCTGAAAGAGCAAACGGTATGCTAATTAGATTTCCACCTGCCAGGGGTTTAAGGCGAGTACGCGAGACACAGAAAAGCACCGCCCGGAACTGGTTACTCGATTACAGTCGTGCTTCAAATAGGAACGTTCGACGTTCTACAAATATTGAAACAGTAGAATTGGCAAACGGTACTCGAGACCATTTTAGTGATGAATGTCTGCGCATGACGCTCTTCGTATATTAATTTAGAGCACATCGCGCTGTTAATTAAACGGTGTGAAAGTAGGGCATAGAAGCAGATTCGTGAAGTAATTATAAAGTACGATATACATTATACCAGGTTATAACATATAAACTGATTTGCTTCTATCAATTTTTTAAATCTTTATTTTCATACATATAACAACGTAGAATTTCCTTTCATTTACATAAATAAAATATACGAGCTCGACTCTGTAATTATTTTGTTATTTAAAACGTTAATTTTATTGTTGTCTAACGGAAAAATAGGAAAGCAGAGTTTCTGCCAGGAATAGTTCGTACACGCAAAGTTCTGCCGTATTGCTGTGCGTGATACAGTTAATAAATACAGGAAACTACTGATTATTACGAGATGTCGCGGTATCGCTGATAAAATCTAGAGAAAAAACGTTAATCGTTCCAAGGACGATAGAAAACGCTAGTTTCAATTATCCGGCTACCATTTTCCAGCCGTATAATATATTATACGAATGTTGGAGCGTGGAACTCGTGGACCCTGTACTCTCATCGTAGCGGCTTCATTAATCACATCACAAATGTAATTTCCATACCCGGTTCAAAGCGTGATTGATTGCGCGTATGCGAGAAAAATCCGCATTAGCCGCAAGTTCACCCGTCTCATTAGCCAACGCGAAAAATCAACCACCCCGTGGTAATCGTGCGATCAAGGAGAAAAATTCGACCAACGTCAGTCTCTCGATACTCATCGTTTTATACAGAAAATCGACGTGTTATCTCCATAAACTCGCCGTTTATCGAGTATACTTTGCTATCGAAATCGTATCACCGACCGTTCCAAATTTCCTCAATTTTCTAACTTTCCATCTACGTTTAGAAAATCTGCGTCGATCAGTCAATCGCTTCGAAACTCGAAAGCCTAATTAATCGTGTCAATCGGGTGAAATTCCATCGATTCTCGCAAACGTCTCTTCCATCGTCTTCGAGACTCGTAAACTCGCTCTCGTAAACTCATCGTTCACCGAGTACAGATTTTCTATCGAGATACCTATTATTCGACCGTCTTGAATTTTCTAAACTCCTTAAATTTCCATTCGGTGAACTATATCAGTCGATCGGTTCAAACTGAAAAGCCCAATTAATTATTCGTTGGGAGCATAAATTTGGTACGAAGATATTCGACCGCCTTGAATATTTGAAATTTCCATTGAGTAAAAAACTATATCGGTCGACGTATCGGAACACAAGACCTGGATGAACGCGTTCCAATTCTCGATGCTCGCCAACCGAACATCTCTCTAACTCTGGTCGTTCGTACAACTAACTTCCCACAAACCCACAATCCTTGACTCTGTATCGAAGAGGTGCTGCCCGATCGCACGTGTTCCACGTGCAGGTTGGATGCACTCTCACGGGAAAAGGCTTTCGAACGGTTTATCCTTGCGGTTTGCGTCGGTCGAGTTCGTAAATCGAGGATCGAGACGGTGGTCGAGCGAGACTTGTCCGCGAATCGTCCAAGCTACGTGCGGCGATAGATCGCGTTATCGGGCCAGAAAACGGCCTCTCTTCGAGCGAAAGATCGAACCGTGGCGATAGAGCCGAGGAGAAACGGACAATTACAAGCGGCCTGTGCTCACCGATCGACCGGGTTCCCCGCGCGTTTCCATCGACGCGTGTCCTTTTCGTTTGGTCGTTCAGTGACGCGTAAAACGCCGTGCGCGTTTTATATCACGACCGATCGAAGGAAGGCTCTCGTTGAGATCGTTTTCCATGGACGGGAGGAACGCTTTCGCACGCTCTTCGCTCGGCCTCCTCTCCCTTTCTCCGGACGTCGAGCCTTTTTTTACCATGGGAATGTGTGCCAAGTGCACGCTGGCGGAACAACGTTTCGGCGGATCGCGATTTCTTCGGCCTCGAACTGCTCGCTACGATTTTATTCGATGACTGTTTCGACGCTTTTAACTCGCAAGCATCGAGATACTTGGCGGATTGAAAATTATCGAGAATTTTCAGAATTTCACTCCAGTCGCGTATATTTATACTCTCAAATGTATCGTCCTTTGAGTTTTGCAATTAATCGAATTATAATTTTATTCAACGTCAAGCGAAAGGATATAACGAATTTTTTGCGATAATACAAGCAGAACACATTCTCAGTCAGTCATCTGGCGTGAAAGTTTTATTCGTCTGAGACTATGGGCGAGATGTCGTTTATTTTGTGTAAAAGAAAGATGTGGCAAGAAAGTGGTTTTATTACACGCGCGGAGTGGATTATGGTTTAATTACCGAGCTTCTTCGAGGTTTTTCGGCCTCAAACATCAAGATCGAGATTCGGCAGGATAACATTTTATTTAACTTTATCCTAAAAGAATAAAAAGAAATGTCTTTTCGACGACAAGTGGTTACCATAGCGTTACAAAACATCTCGTTCAAACGGTTACACGAATGACATTCGATAGCGAGTAAGGGTTAAGTATTTATCGATCGAGAAAGTAAATTTAGGTTGAGTATTCTAGATGGATACGAATTTAGGACTTGCTCGAGTCAATGCCCTTCTAATCGATGCCTATTCAGATCTATTTCCTGTCTATAATAAGCAAACAGCACTGCATACCAGTACGCGTCGTGCTCTATCTAATAATAGTCGGGATTCAACGATGAGTATTGACATGTCGGCTTGTTTCAACGCTATTGGATTATAGTCCGGAGGAAATCGATTCTCGTTACTATAGTTTGTTACTACGACGTTCACTGTCCTGTCGCTCCACTTATTTTCAATCGGAGTACACGAGGAACGAAGCAGATTTCGAGGACCGTCGATTCACAATTTTAACAATTTAATAGAAGAATTTAATAGTAGTATGGCGAAGGAAAAAGAAGATATATATATAATAGAGTGTCTATCGTAATAAAATTCAACATTAATTTTATCAAAAGCATGGAAACTCTTGCTAGTCGTGAAATACAAGCGTCTGCGCGACATTTATCACGAAGAATGCAAATTTCACTCGCGAGATCCTGGAATCACAAATTTCTCCCAATTACGAAGCCTAAGAAACACAAGATGGGATTTTCTGGAAATGCTGCGAAGCAGAACCGAAGCAGAGTCGGCGATGCAACAAAGAGATAACATCGAATCGTACGCCATTCACCACGGAGCCGATCCTCCTTGCCCTGTTACGAAGGTTTTCTTCTGTGGCGTTCTTCCGGGTCTTCTTGCCACTTCTCCCGGCTCGAATTACCGATCGAACTAGTCACCGAGTCCCGGAGACCGACGGCGATCGTGTCGTATTAACGAAGAGGTTTTTGCCTTTTACCCGTGCCAGAGAAATCCGACGAGTGGTTGGATTGTGCAACGAAATTTCTGCCTCTCTCGATTTAATGCCGCCTTCGCCATACGAACGCAAGAAGAACGAAGCTGAAAGCGGCGGGGACAAGAAACCTTAGGGACGTGTTCTTCCACGAATTAGATCTCTGAAAAGTCGTCTGTCCGAGCTGAGCGGAGTTTACGCAATTTCCCGTTCTTCCTGCTACGCGTTTCCGGTTTCCAGAAAAGGTCACGGGTCATTTCAGACAAAGAAGAGCATGAGAATCGTATTCACGACAGACGCGGGTTAAAGGGGAGCGTGCGTTTCATGGAAGTATGAAAGAAAGTTCAAGAGTTCCTCGAGAGTATTTTTTTAAATATCGCGTGACATCGAAATTTTTGATAGAATGGAACTCTATCTTTTCTTTTTTTTTCTTTTTTTTTTCTGACGTTTAGGAATAAACGAGGGGTTCCGAGAAAAAGGTACAGAGAAATCGTGGACGAGATTGGATTTTAATGGAAAAGTCAACGTACTAGTAAAAGACAAGAGGTGGAATTAAATCGGTAGTTCCTGTCTCGGTGTCGCAACGAGCACGAAGAATTTTAATACCAGGCCGCGACAAAACGTTGTAGAAAACGATATCAGCCTGCCGATTCGCGGCTCTCTGTTCCCTTCTTTTCACGATCGAATTACCGCAGATCAGATTCGATCTTCTTTCCTCACGGTAGGTGCCAGGGCTCGCGTGTCTCGATATTTCATACGCGTACACTCCACAACAGCAGTTCTGCCTGTACAATCCTACCTTTCATCGTGATCAGATACACGATATAAATTATTCCGATAGGTCGATCGTATGTTTTAACGTTAAAATCGACGAATTTTCACAAAATGTCAATCGATCGATTTGCCCGACTCGCTTGTGTCTCTGCATCGACGTAAATCATATTCGCAATAATTTCTCGGCGGGATAAATCGTCGGAAATGTTTTCCTGGTTAATTCCGTGGTGAAAGGTGGACGAGAAACGGCGGAAAAGCGAAAGAGCCGAAAGAGAAGAAGGGATAGGTGAGGTCTATTCGTAGAACAATAGGCGGCATCGAGGTACCAGACGATGAAGTCACGACACACTCGTGTTCCGACATTGTGGACATTTTGCCGCGGCCAAATAGCGCCGATTTAACGCGCAACACACAGTTTCGCGACTGGCCAACGGCAGTGTCCTGTATACGCGACAGTTACGAGCATCAAGAATCGACTTGAACATGACCGCATCCCATAGAAAATGGCAACTACGTGGAAACAGAGCGTGTCCTGGTAATGTCGCGACACGAACTCGCAGAAGCGCGCGTGTCCACGAGCACTTGTTCCTTATTCGTGCAGGAAATTAACAGAAGCAACGTGAATGTATGGTAATTAGTGGACTACAGATGTTTATGCAAATTCGTATCTTTTACGAACGTTATCAGAGTAATAGACTGGTAAGTCAGGGAGAAATAGAAAACTTGAAAAATTCGTGCATGAGATGTTTAATTAACGAAGCAACGATGTAGCAAAGTTTCCTCTGCAATTTTGTTACTTGCCCCTCGAGGATCTCTTCAACTCGTTCCGCAACTTATCAGACTCTGACATTCTGTCAGGTGTATTCACTAGGAAGTACACGAAGAGCAGAATTCTCTTAATCACGCGAGTTTCGATCGACAAAGTTGCAGTCGAGTGGACGAAATATTCTGACCGCGTATCAGCCGTTACCTGAGTGGATCGCTTGGAAATGCAATGCCGATTCCAAGAGAATCGACGGTGACTCGAATAATCCCGGCGTGCACGACGAAGCCACGCAGATGAATAAAGTCCTCGTAATTGGCTGAAACGCAGCCCCGGCACGACATTTTCACTTTCCGCAGATCGTTGCCCCGATAATTACATCTCTCGCATACTCTGTCGCGATTTGTTCCGACAACCAACCAATTGCGATCGAACGAAAGCACCAGTTAAAATTGCAAGATCTTTGCTTTGCTAGCGCGAAGCTCCTCGAAAGTTAAAATTAATAGGGTTGTCTAAAAAGTATCTTTCGTTTTATAAAGCGATAATAAATGAACGACACTTTCTGTTTGATATTATTTTATTGAATTAGGTGTGATCCATTTCGTTCTAATTCTATTATTACGTTCGTGCATAATTCGATTAATTAATATAAAACAAAAGACATTGTGCGTCTATTATTTCCCTATAAAACGAAAGAAACTTTTCGGACAACATAATGGAACTTCGTTTTCTGAGTGAGGAATAAACAATATCTTTAACTTCTGTGTTATCTCTTTTTCATCGGAAAGATTCGAGAGTTTTCAGATTTCAGAGTTTCAAAGTTCTAAAGCTCTAAATTTCTAAAATTCGAAAGTCGTAAATTTTCTATAAAATAAAGAAGCGTAACAACGTTGCCCCCTAGAATGTCAAGGAAAGATAATTTACACGCATTTCCTTGCCTCGAAACTTTTCACAATTTGGATAGAAATAAGCATGCACGCGATATCCAGTACCTGAAATTAAGACGACCATTTTATAAGCGCCTAAGGTCGCATGAAATTACGTCGATCGGAATAATAAGCAGAGTACAGAACCTGACAAAATTCCAACTGATTCGCGTATGAAGCAAGGACTTGATTTATCCGTCTGTTCGCGGCGCAAACGCGACGAAATAAAAAATGAAACGTCCCTAGGATGTCGCGAATTAAACGATACCTCGTTAATCGGATTGATTCGACCTATCGATCGTTTCAAGATACCTGCGAAATCACGATCGTAAAATTCATGTTTCGAAGAACTCGTTACACTAGAGATATTCCAAGTATTCCACAGTTATGCAGTCGTGTCTACGTGATTTCAGATTATACGATAATGAATATAAATCTCTCGATTATAGTTCAATCTGTTTCGCACTTTTGCTTACGCTTTTCGACACAATGGAATACAAGTTTCTCCGTCGTATGCCTCCAGGTTTCTCATTGCATTCGAATCATCGTTACAATCTTATTATCGTGAAATTTCAATATACCGGAGGAAAAGTGGATCGACCTAATTTCTAAGTATCGCAAAAACTAATCGATTCTATCGCGGAATTACAAATCGTACGTCGTGGCAAAGCTCTGTTAACCCTTCACTGATTGGATAAAACAATGGCGTACACGGCTCGCGGCAGTCGTTTACCTGAAACCCTTGCCTACCACTACTCTATACCCCGCTATCGAACGTGAAAATATCGAGTTACCCAGGAGACAATGAACCGAGGCCCTCGCCAATTATCCCGACTTCCACGAATCTCGCGTAAAATCCTACTTCGGAGAACGTGTATTATTTCTTGAATCGACCCTAAAGACAATCATTAAAGAGATCGATGCGAAGCTTTTTTATACAATTTTGGGTTGGCAACTAAGCGATTGCGGACTCTGTCGTTAGATGGTAATGACAAAAACAGCGATAACTTAGTTGCCAACCCAATGGTTTCCACTAAGCCTTCTATTAATCGACGCAACGACAAGACAACCGCGCAACAAATCTAGTTTCCTTGAAATTAATCATCTTCCTTCGGATTTAACTTTCTCTACAAACCTATGAACAATCGATGCATCCGTGTATCACGTACTCCGTTTGAAATTCTCTTTCAAAACCTATACACCGATCACCGGTGATACTATCGTTAATCAGGTCGTTCGATTAATACTTTGACTGCCACGTTGTTCGTGTCACGGTTTCTCCTGTGACGCCACGGTGGGCATTGGTGATCAGAGCGTTTGAACTTCTTACAATTGTAAAAATTGAATGAAAATTGACGGTTAGGGCATTTTGAATATAACCGATAAATAGAAGATGCTTTGAAATAAAAAATACTCCCATTGAACGATTAAACATTTTTATTAAAACATCGATAAAAAAAAATGGGAACTGATCCTGTATCTAACGATGCACTGTGTTAAAACAGTGTGGCGTCCTGAGCGAAACATGTGATTTCGGCGTGGCAGTCAAAGCGTTTTAATCGAAACAACGAGCGAACAACCGTTCGAGTGGCGTTTCCTCGAAATCGCGATCGCATAGGTAACACGGGCGAACACAGCGCGGAACAACAATCGGCACCTCGGGTCCCAATCGAAACTGCTTTCTCTCGTGGCCGGGAGGTTGGCATTACCAGAGAGCCGTGCAGCGTTCCAGAGATTGATTGCCTTATCGATAATTAGCTTAGCACGAGCAACCGTGCCGGACCTTTTGTTTCACCGTCTGACCTCAACAACGCCTTCGTCGGACTTCTGCGACCACGAGAATTCCTCTCGCGTCGAGCCACCGGTGGCTCACTTATCGTTTCGTACGTGCTCGTTCGAATTTCGTGGTCGAATCTCGCGAATCTGCTCTTACGGACTAGCTAGCTGGTAATTTTCGTTTTTCACCGCGTCGCCATTTATCAAACGGCGAGTTACTAGTTGGCAGAGTGACTAGGGCGAATGTTTCCACGAGCCAGCCGATCTCCGAGTCTTCCGACGATGGAAAGCGAAACGGAGGCACGGACGAACACTTGCCAAATGGAGAAGCACAGGCTGCTCCTTAAGGAAAATTCAGTGAAAACAGGTTAGATTCGATGGCTTTTCCTGGACCGTTCGAAGGAAAACTCGAAGAGGGATCTAGATCGATTCCAGAGCGGCGGATCGAAGTTTCTCAAACGAGTATTTGCGTTCCGAGGAATCTCGTAACGTTCTCTGTTGCGAAGTGTGGATTGCAGAAGACCGAGATTTCTCTGGCTCCTTGGATCGATCAACGTTTCGTCAAAGTAGACGAACCTGTAGTTGTATGCGAAGTATGGTACTATGGTTCTGGAGCATGGTGTTGCTTAGGATCTTACGATATTCCATACCGCGAAGAATGAATTACGAAGAAGTAAGATTCCCTCGAGATTTGCGCGACATTTACAAACAAATTGCTCCTTCGTCGAGGTAAACGAACCCACTGAAGGATCCTAAAACTCGGCATTCCTCGCGATCTAGCAACGTCTCGCGTTGCGAAATCGAAATTCCAAAAACAGCAAGATCTCCGCGAGACTTCCACGGCATCTTTGACTAATCGGTGTTTCGTCAAAGCTAACGAACGCTCCACGGTGTAATTCAACAAACAATGAACGCATCGATTAGCGGACGCGTAGGTGGAGACAAGGATGAAGGCGCATTTGCACGTGTCGCACGTCCCTTGGGCGCCGAGGCGACGACGGGGAACCCGAAGGTAAAAATACGGGAGAAAAAAAAAGGAAAAAGAAACGGCGACGAAAGGAAAGAGGTGGAAGAAGAGAGGAAAGCAAAAAAGCAAGAAAAAAGAAGAGGACAGCGAGGAAAAGAAGAGAGGGAAGAAAGGAACGACGCGTGCAGGAAGAGCCGCCTTGAAGCTTTAAGAGGCAGCTCACAAAGGGTGGAGGAGAAAAAAAAAGAAGCAGCGACGTGCGTACGGGGCATAACTCGCGAATAATGCGCCGTTTTATACGGGCGTACGTGAGCGAGCCGTAAGCAAATGCATTTTGCAGCAGCGGGCCTTAAACCGCGCTCACATGTACAGTCCGTTGCATAAGATCGTCGATGCAAATATCTCTGTATGGACATTTTTCTTCATCCCTCTCCTTCTTCGTTTTTTCTTTTTCTTTTTTTCATTCCTCTTCCCTTTCCTTTTCCGTCTAATTCTAATTTTCGCTTCTTTTTCCCTTCTTCCTCTTCTAATTTCCTTCTTTACATTACCTCCCTTTCTTTTTTTTCCTTTTCTGTTTCGTTTATATTCTTTTATCTTCTCATTCTTTCGTCGCCCATCCTTTCTTCCTTCCATCTCCATCCTGAGTTTTCAATCTGCGTAAATCTTTAAGCAAATAACATTAATTTTCACGAAATCTTCCCTTCCTTCTACTTTCTTCTTTTCATTCTCTTGCCTCTTCTTCCTCTTCTTTTCGCCTTGAACTTATGTTACGTCGATACGCATAAACGTTTTTTGTGCAAAAGAAAGAAATTAATTTTCACGGGAAGAGACACGAAATTCACGATTTTGCGCAGGAGATTGTACACGTATGGCCCGTGCTCGGTAACAAAATGTGATCGTCCTGTTCGTCGTTGTGATAAAAATACGCTCGTTAAAGCCTCGTGCGATGAAAGTTGCACGAGTTCCATCCACGGGAATGTTTAACAAGAACTCGTGAAAGACCACGATGACTCGTCTTCATTCAATATTGTTCAATTAAAAGCTCGTAAAGTTCTTTGATACGGGGATGAGGGCACGGTCGAGTGGTCGGGTTCCGAAGATCCGCCCTTATACGCCGGATAATCTTCCGTGGAATTACAGAACGATTTCACATGATGCCAGCAATTTCACTGGAAACGACGCGGCAGAGAAGGAGATTCGTTTCTTTCTCTCTCTCTTTTTTTTTTCTTTTTTTTAATCCGGGGATTACGCTGCAATTTGGGAGTCATGGAAAAAGACTATAAAAGAATAACTTTGCTGGCTCTTTTTTCATTCGAAGCTTGTCTTATGAATATTCGTTGTCGTTTTATTAACGATGCTTGTAACTCTAATTTCTCGTAGATTGGCTTATAATTTTAATATCTTGTATAATTGCCTCCAGAATTTTAATCTCTCGAAATGTTCCATTTGAATTATAACGACCATGTTGCTATTCAGGTTAACAAGTCTAGAAATTTCTAACATAAGTATAAATGTTTCTTTCGTTAAATTAATACACGTCTTTCACGAAGGCATTCTCAAATCACTGGCTCAGAAAAAAGAAACTTCTGCAACTTGAATAATCGACGCTACAGATTTTCTACCAATGATAACAGAATAATCTTCATTAAAGAAAGAATTTTTCTGTCAAATATTTTCAACGCCCCGATAAATCTAACATCCCAGGCCAATGGCCTACGAGTGACGCGATCTACTTGGCCCGATTCATAAATACCATAGTTTCTTTTATTCAAAAGTCTCTGTTCGCGTTCGATATTAATGTTCACGGAATAGCTAAAAATGAACCATCTTCCCTCGTACGAGTATAACGTTATCCTTCCTTTCGAACGATCAAAATTCTGTATAAACTGAAATACCGATGCATAAAGGCAACGTGTAAACGTCTCTTTCTCCAATTTAAAACACATCGTTTACGAAGGCGTGGAACGCGACGTCCTGGAATCGCTGGCTCGGAAAAAACGAAACTTCCACGACATAGATAGCCGATGCTCCGGATTTTCTACGAATTAATATGATTAGCCACGTAGAGCCACGCTTCTATTGTGACTCCCATTTGCAGTGAAAGCATACCATTAGAGACGTGCCACTTGCTTTTCCTCGAAGACGAAAAAAAAAAAAGAAAAAGAAAAAATAAAGAAAAGAAAAGAAGAAAAATTGGCGAGCGAGGACGAAAAGAATGGACAAGAATACGAAGAAAGCTCGAGAGAGAGAGAAAGAGAAAGAGACCGGTTGCGATCGTGAGGGGACACGAGGCGCGTCCATTATGATGCAAATTAACGTTACCCGAGGAATTTTACGCTCGGCCTCGATTTTTTTCCCGCGTATTGCAGGTTCATTAGAGTGTGCCAATTTCTTCTGGCGTTTCTCGCAGAACCGTCTGGGAAAATATCTTTGTGCGCGAATTCCCCGGCTCGATCCAGGCCAGTCCTGCTCGCGAGAACGAATTAAGCCAACGTGCACGCGTTAATTGGCTAATTAAACGGGGCCATGGCGTAACATGCGATCGGGCCATTGATTCGATCGATTTCGTCGGTTCGATCTTTCGACGATCGTTCTTGAACAACGTACGACTTATCGGAGATACAATAGGGAAAAGGACGATTCGACGAGCGAGTTTAACGAGAGTCGGAGCAAGTGTAACCCAGATCGGAAATAGCCTGAACAGAAACGGTTCTAGACTTACTTTAGATTCGACTTTGCTCGTCCCGCGTCACTGGCTTTAATGGATCTTCGGCTTAACGACGTGCGATCTTCTTTAACTGGCCACGCACAAATCGAAATTTGCATAATATTCGCGTGCTTCGTCCTTTACGATCCTACCTTGACTGACTCGATTTTTTTAAATTACTCTCGAATGAGAACTTGATTCGGCAGAAATTTCGATATAAGTGGATCGTTGGTTAGGAAAGTACAGCGATAAAAGCAAGTTGCGAACAGTTTTTGAAAGGAAATTGTGAGAAAACGTGAAATATGAACGAGGTTAAGCGTAATGTAAAGTTAAGTAGTTAAGGACTGCGCGAGTCAGACATAACGCGACCTAAATATGTGCCAATTTGGCCCAAGTCCGGCGTCATTAAACTCATCGAATTAAATACAACCCACGTTCATAAAGACAACTTTACGTTACACGAGTGTATATTCTACTTGTTCTTAATATTGTCCATTAAACCTGCACAAAGATCTCAATCATGATGCAGCGCAGAATTATCCTACGAGATTACCGGTTTACCATTTTCGGAACTTTCTACGCGTTTCATTCGAAACAAAGATCTGGAAGTAACGTAACATGGAATTATCATACGCGATCAGAGCGAATACAAGCGACCAGGGTCCTTAGCGGTACGCACGCTTGATAAACCATAAATTCTGTTATGGCGGTAAGTATGCAATTCGCGTGGGATGAGGCTAACCGACAAAAGGAAAGCGCTCGTTCTTTCTTCACCTGATAAGACCGTGTTTTCTCTGCTACAAAGAGCCCAGGCTAACAATGAGGTATGCCAGGGTTATGCAATAGAACGCGTCTCTGTATTTATATACGTTTATGTGTGTTTGAATACGTACGACGACGATTGTGCAATATGACGCCGGTGTACTTAGTATAACGCAACGTTCCCAAAAGAAACACGAGCAGCGTTCTTGTATCCTGATTGCGGCTATTATTTAACGATCGTCGAAACAGATACGGGAAGAACCAGCAGAAAATCGGTTGACAAACATCGACACGTGTCGGCGGTTCCGTGGTGTACGGCCACCGATACGATACGCAACACGTCGACATGCTGATTTAGCAGGTATTATGCTTCGTTTCGACGCACACGCTGTGTCATTATCGTTATGCAACTAATCGTTGGTAAACGACAGATAGGATATACAGCGAGGGACGAAATTACATATTCGTACGGTCGGAACGTAGAAATAGAAGAAAAAATTATATTCGGTGCTGTTAAATAATATCGAATAACGCAGTTCTGAAAGATCGAAAAACAATGATTATTTTCTTAATTGTAATCGTACGATGAAAAAGGCATGGCATTGTGATCGTGTTATCGGTGAAGTCGGCGTCTCTTATCGTTGGATACGTTACGATACCGAGGCCACTGCAATATTCGTTTACTTTATTACGCACGCGGTATAATGTGCTCGATGACTCTACAAATTCGTTATCGCGATTAATGCACCGTTGTTCCCAGTTACGCAGTTTTATGCGGACTCTGCCTTAAATACGAGTCGAGTTTCTTGTGCTTTGTCGACGATCAATGCGTCATTGATGGCTTTTAATTTGGATAAAAGATTGACGGCGAAAGACGCGGTCGGTAGCTACGAAAGAAAGTTTATCATTCTCTGATTAAAATATTCGACGATTGTCTAACCTGAAAATTCTTTAAAATTCCAGACTAAAGCTAGCCAACGCGACAAAGATTTTACAGCCAAATGTCTGAATTGCTGTTGAAAAATTCCGAGAATATAATTCGTGGAGAATGTTGGAGATCGAATAAAAGAAATAACGTGCAGATTGGAAGGAAATTCGCTCGATGAAGGAATCTCGTGGCAATCGTGCACTAATTGTCTGTCGTTATCTAGAGCATCGTCAAACTGAAAAATTCTAAGCAAACAGGCAAATCTAGAACAAATTCCATATCTAAAAGTACAATTGCTGGAAAAAATTCCATAACCGTATCACGCAATTCGCAGAATATTCCCAAAATGTAATGCTAATGAAAACAATAGTATACGCAAACAAAATGGACAAACTCGATGAAAATCAACATCGCTAAACGCATGAATTAGCAAGATCCACTTAATTAAGGAGTCTCGTCACGATTGTGAACCGAGAGAAGACGGTTGTTACGCACCGTTCGTCGTTTAGGCTTTAAAGGCCTTTAAGGCCTTAAGGCGCCTTCTAATTATTCACTTTCTCCGACGTCTCGCGGTGAAACGAGCGAGATTTACAGGCTCGCGTCTCGCTCGATGTAATTTCCACGATAGTTTCAACCTATTGAGAACGACAATACACAGAGCCGCCGATTCCCACCGAGCTTCCGGGTTGTTCGTTATTCCACGATGCCCTGTTTATCGGCCCGTATAACGATCGGTGGTGCCTACGTTTGTTTTATCCAGCTTGAATCGTTTATTTTCATACTCCTATCGAACAGCCATTAGAGAAATAATTGAATCGTTCGAAACGATAACGCTGATCGCGACTCCGTAAATCGAAAAGCAGAGGAAAATAAGGTTCGTAAGGTTATTGTTTCTGATCTACCGTAAAATTTCCTGTTGCTTTCTGCCATTTCTTTCCGATAATTAGGCTAGGCCGTGTTTATGCAAATTTATATTTTTATAAATGCAACTAAAAGAATATGCTGTTTGTACTCTACTCTGGGTAAATTATGTTTCGTAAATTATATTTTCTCTGCATTTGGTATATTTTATGGATCTCGTGTATTTTCACTTCTTAATTTCCTACAAATTAAAAAGTAAAAGGTTTGAAACAGAAGAAGTCTGGAACGTTCCTTTCTCGAATAACGAGCATTAATCGTGTTACCTGAAAAATAAAATTAAGAAACTCGCAAAAAAGCAGAGTTCGCCGGTTCAGCTTCTAAGAGGCTCGATTAGTGCTCGTTCTTACGCTCGATTCGATTAAAGTGCGAATTGGGAATAAATCAGAGGCTGAAGGTCGAGGATGTATTATATACAGGCATCCTTTTCATTATACGAAACGATAGCGGTCATCTAATGAGAGTAATTTGGGGAACAGACAACGCGAACTCTTAGAATCGGATGTCTGGCTTTCGAGATGATATATGATCCTTTATGACGTAGAAAAGATAATTTGAACGCTGGAGGACTTTTTTTTTATTGTAATTATGTAACGCTAATCATATCTTTCTCATGACGTCAATACACTTCCATGGTTCATATCGTTGTGTTACGCTTTTTTGCTTCTATTACATTTTGGAATTTTGTCTGTATCGAACATAGAATTATTGATTCTGTGTCACTTTTTATCTAATCATCTTTTTCTATAATCGTGAAAAATATGAAGAAATAATTAATACAAGCCATTCCTCGTTTCCATTCTATGCAAAAATATTTTTCAATTTGTTATCTCGCTGTTTAAAGAAATTGAAAGTCTTTCCCTCTGTTGAACAACGAAGAAGATTTAAACATAAAGATTTATAAACCATAAAAATAAAATTGCTGAGAGAAGAAGAGAGAAGAGATAGTTTGATCTACGAGCTTGTAGAATTTAGATTAGAATTTTTGCAGAGCGAAACAATAACGAAACAACGACAGATTCGATGATTACAACGAAAGCGACACCGCGATCAAGATACTGTCACATTCTATATGGAAGAACGTCTGCCAAGGTGAAGGATGACTGCGAACCGGAAGAAGAATTCCCATTATTCGCGGGACGGCGAAAAACTCGCGGAAGAGCAGTCACAGCTGTCATAGAAAATCAAGGGAGAGTTTGTTGATCGAGGCCAAACACGGCCATCCATGAAACCGCTTTCTATTCGTGCGTTTCTCGACAACGGGCTCCGCAACGACGCGTCGTACAATTCGATAATCGATCGTTTAAACTCGCTCTTCACGCGTCCATTCGACGCTGATCGAATCGCGAAGCATATACTATAATAACGATATACACGCTTCTAATCGATTCATGCTCTACGATAGCTATCTCCGGCTAAACGATCCTGCGATTTAACAAACTGTTCCAAAAAGACTGTTACGACTGACGAGTTCCAAAAGCCTAATTTCTCTTTCGCTTTTATTTCTTCCTTTTTTTTCTTTCTTTTTAATATGGATACATGCGTAGAATGAAATTTCGACCAACACATAATGGATTCCATACTAAATTCGTTAATTATTGTTGCGAATCGACTAAAGAGCAACCGGTCAGGTCAAACCGATCGGTCGATATCGCGTACCTCGAACGAATTAACGCTCAAGGTGGAGGAGACTTAATATATCGAGCGTTAGAGTGATCCAGCACTGTGTTGAACTTGTTGTATAAACGTAACGTGTGATATGATACACGGCGGTGGTAAGATCTTGTTGAGAGTAAAGTATTTCACCCATATGGTACGATGTCTCATGATGAACTGTCCTCCTACGTTGCTGATTCTCCCTACCAGCGCTTGGGTTTCGTCTGTCCATCGTGCCCTTCCGTGGTCCTTTCCAGGGGATTTTTACCTAACCTCGGAGTCGTTAGGTTTACAGCTCGGGGAGAACATGCAATTGGGAATTTTCTAAAAAAGGGAATGGGCCGTGCCATAA
The DNA here is from genome assembly GCF_905332965.1 of Bombus pascuorum. Lineage (NCBI taxonomy): Eukaryota > Metazoa > Arthropoda > Insecta > Hymenoptera > Apidae > Bombus > Bombus pascuorum. The sequence goes on from NC_083490.1 coordinate 4,122,299, forward strand.
ACGGGCGACCACTCAAAATTCCGAACAATTATACTCGATGACATTTTTAAATCAGTTTCTATCGTTGCCCATTTGTCATTGAGTTATGATCGCTCTTTATCGATACGTATAAAATGCGAGATATCTCGTCGATGGTCTTTGGCAGCGGGATACAAAACCAGATACAACGACAGGCAAGAAAGCTCAGAAGCTATAAAAAAGTTATACAAAAAAGCTATATCGCCAATAGAAGAATTGGAGAACGATCGTAGACGAATATATCAGAAAAGTTATGGTTTGCATTGGTTACAAGTAACATCGTGATTTTTGCAATGAAATTTCAACCGTGATAATCTTTAGGGATTAATTGAAAGTCTTTATCTCTCGTTGGAACATCGGTGACTCTTGAGCGCCTTTGTACGCGTCGATCTCGCGGTATTTAAACTTAGGCTGCGGAAGCGTGGTAAAATGATCGGAGGTGGAGATCGGAAATGCCGCGTCCGAGCCATCGATCACTTCCGTTTCGATGCCTCGAGCTACGTGGCGCGTTATCGACAGTCTATGATCGCGAGATCGTGTTACAAGATCGATCGAACCGCACAATTTTCTCATTATCGAGAAAGCGAGGATAACCGTGCAACCCCGCGCTCGATCTCGTTGTGGATCCTTCGCAACGGTGCTGAAACGATCGATACCATTGCCTTCTCCTCGCGTTTCCATTTCCATCTTCCCATTCTCGATATCGCTTCAACGAACAAATGCTATTTGATTCGCCGCGACCACCGAATCAAAATTTCTATCAATATACGAGTCGTCGCTATCAAAGGATAATAATTCCGATCGCAGTACCATCGATGACTCTGACATTTTCCAACGATCAGCTAGCGATTCGATAAAATTTTAACCATAAAATTTAACAAACAAATTTTCATCCAATAAATCACAAAGCACATAGCGATATAAATTTGCTATTTTGCTCTATCGTTGCAAATAGAAGATTACTCTTATCGATTTCATTTTTCACAAGCTGCAATTCCATTCCCGTTATTATAACGCACAGACATATGAATGTTGTAAAATGACCTATGAAATAAGTTTCCTATAAAATAAGTGTCCAAACACTTCCACGGGACGCTAATAATAGAAATAATAGAAACTAATGGAAGCAGCTGTTGTCGAACAACGTGCAACGTACCTTTTCCCATTTTACGGTAACTGCTCGCGTACGTACGTGACTACGAATTACAAACAGTTCCCGCTGGTTACCGATCGTCCGGTTTTTTCTCCGTTTTATATTTACGACCGCGAACTGCGAATCGGCCGTTCCTTTCTAAACTTTCTCCGGCGAACAGCGACGCACGATTCTTAACGCTTCGTATCGAATTTTTGCCGCGTCCAGATCGATAAGAGAACCGCCGATTTCGCTGTCCTCGGAGCGCATGGTGATCTCGGCCACCGCCGCGAGTCCTTCATCGAGACCGCTGAGATTTATGTCGATCGTGAGCTCCCGTTCAACACAGAACCACGAGTATATTAATTTCCACTCCGTTATCGCAGCGATTCTTCTTTTCCGCGTCGTTGTCGGTAGCTTGGCGCTAAGAGAGAAATCGATGTCCTCGAACATGTCCTCGAATCGCAAATCTATTAATCGTAACTGGAGAGCCTCGTTCGCTTCGTCGATTGGAAATTATTTATTTTTCAACAATTTCTTCGGGCAAAATATTTGATACAATGACAGGAATATGAACATTTCTAGCAAATATTTAGAGATAAGTTCGTTTGCGGCGCGTAATTATTAAATATTAGAGAAATTGCATTTTCCATTTGTTTATTAACACCTTGGACACGGTTGATCAGGTGTAGTAGCGAACGAAAGAAAGTCTAATTCTACTGCCTTCTTTTACTATCGCAAGATTATTCGTAACCGACGCGAACAATCGTTTTCCTAATCTTTTTATTCGAAACTTTTATCCAAAAGTATACTGCAGCAAAATTTGATAAATGGTGGCGTTAACGTAATCTTCTTTGACGACAGGTTTTAAAGACTAAGTGGAAAATTCGTCTCGTTTCTCTTACCTTCGTTCGATTCAACGGATTCGAGAAATCCCAGCCCGGGGCGACGAACAGGTACCCGCATTTTGAAATCTTCCTCGTTGCCTGCAACATAAATATAGATCGTGTTTAGTTTTGACGTTGATCGATACTAGTAGCTATCGTTAGCTCTACAAATAGCCAGTAGGCTTATTGGTATTACGTTATGTCGGATAAAAAGAATGTTCACTGGATCGAAGTTATAAATGTTTATAGATATAAATGCGGTGACACTGGATGAACAGCGTAGAGATAGTACAGAGCCAGTACAGAGATGGTACAGAGAAAGAAAAGTCAATGGTTGGTGAGATCAGAATGAATCCAAAGAAGTCACACTTCGTCGCGTGCATTATGCGTTTCGTCACGTTGCATTGAACTTCTGACGTCGTTATTATTTCTATCGAGTACAAAGACTTTCTACGTAGTTTCACGTCGCGCTTATAGAACTCCTCGGCTGTAGGCGGACACCGGAGAAATATGTACTGGCGAACCAAAGAAATATGAATATCGATGACACAGATTGGACATTGTAAAGCGAGACTTAACCTCGATGAATATAAACGAAAAACATATACTTCTCTATCTATGCTACGTTTTATGCAGCAGTCTCCTTAACTTGTTAACTCGTTCCTCTTCTTCCACGTACCTTCGACACCGCTCTCATATATATTTACACCTGGATCTTCTAACGCGAACAATAGAGAAACGTACGCGAAGAAAGAAACATGTACTTCATTAATTTTCTATTTTATAGCTCTCGTTTTCCGACTAACCACCTCCAGCTTCATCCTAATATCAACACTTTGATCCTCTCACGGGCTAAACTTAACCTCGATAAATAAAGATAAGAATATACATAAAAAAATACATATTTTATTTTATATAACAGCTCATTAACTGTCTAACTTATTCGACTAGTTCTCCACCCAACCACTACCAACGCCGCTACAATATCCATGCTTCGACCCTCGAAAAGAATGAGAGAGAGAGAGAGAGGGAGAGGGAAACGATGAAACGAGATAATTATTAAAAAAGTTCCGGCGGTGTCCATCGACGTCGACATTCCAGAGAAAACATAAGCGGAATATCAACCACGAAAAGCAATCTCCCGTCGCGTCCATGGAACGAGCTTCTCCATCCAGCGAGCTAATCAAACTTTCCAACAACGCCGCGGCTGCACGCCAGATCCTCTTCAAACTCTATTATTATGTTTAGAGGAAGATTTAGGGGCTACCGTCCAGAGATAGGAAGAACGAGAAACAGAAGGAGAGAGAGAGAGAAGCTAAGGAGGATTGGATCGAAGGGTTCAAGAGAGAGAGGAAGGGAAACAGAAACGGCGGCCATTCAGATGGAAAGGAAAGTCACGTGAGCACGTATAATATCTTCGAGGAATCTTAAATCGGTCATTCATCAGGAGCAAGCGTACGTTTCACGTGTTTCTCGTAGTATTTCCTCGATTCATAGCGATATATTTATTTCGACGATCGTTGAAAACCACTTTGACTAAAAATTCTCTTTCCACAGAAAGTATAGAATGACCGTACGTTTGTTCTTTTTTACTGGAACTATGATTAAACGTATAAAAGCGTGATAATGGGGAATTTTCGACTGTACGATTCCAGAGCTCTTATCTGGAAGATCGAATTTATTTATTGGAATTTCTCGGGAGGGAAAGGAAGAGATCGTGCTCGGAACGAGCTGATCGAGAATCTGACATTTTCTTGTATATTCGTCTTTGTAATTAGAGAGCCCTTTTATAACAGTAATATTCCAATGTATCCATCCTGACTTCTTTTCTCTTTCTTTTTTTTAAATAAAAATTGCTCGTTATAACCCTAATTCCTTGTAAACTCCTGCGTTGTGGCTTCATCATATTCTCATTACACGTCTAAAACAACGTATATTTAAAGAAACAGCAAGGTTTTAACACATACTCGTTACCGAGCGCATAATTTTCCATGTTTTCCCCGAAGGAACAACTTCGACGGATCGTTTTCCTTGGAAATATGATAATGAAGCTCGCGTGTACCTCTTTCGCGTTACATTATTCCACGGGAATCGCTTCCGTTGATGCACGGAAGCCATTTTCGATAGCTTTACATCGCGCTTTCCAAATATCTCGAAAAAAAAAAAAAGACGCGATATATCGAGGGGAAACAAAACGACTGTGCGTCACTTTCGCTCGTTACGAAAGTTGCATCCCGAGAAGGGAACGAGCCACGCGAATCAGCGAACTGTTTTTCCTCTCGCTCGAGAACTTTGTCGTGGAATTAAGTATACACGTTCGGGACGATCGAACGATCTTCGACAGCCGAAGAAATTTCACCTAGAATGACGCGCGACGACCCAGATTTCCCGTGCTTAATAACAACCCGTGCATCCAGTCGAAGGTAATCGAAGGTAGTCGAATAAAAGGAGAAAGAAAGGACAAGTACAACTTTGTCGATCTGCTGATCTTAATATGGCATCGATTAAAAATGTTTACGATCGGAAGATACGAGGTCTTTTTGGAATAGATGAGAAATCCGTGAAGTTTTGTGAAAAAATAAAACTAATTGCAATGGATTAATGTATAACGATATCGATTTTATTACTCGAGTTAGGAATTGGTTGTGGAAGGTAACTGTTGAAGGTTGTGGAAGAGTGGAAGATTTTATAATACAAGATACCAGTGCACGGTGGGCAGAAATATGATAAGTAGCCGTGAAGTACTTCATATGGAGGCTAATTTCACAGCAATTTACACTTTGCAATTTCTTCTTCGTAAATTGTTAGTGTCTCCTCATTTAAGATTCTACTTTCGTAATTTCATAATTATATATAGAATATAATGGTGTAGTTTCTAACATTCGAATGTTCGTTCTTTTTCTTTTTTTTTTTTTTTTTTTTTTTTGTAAAATGTAATTACACGAATGAAAGCGTGTTCTTTTTCTTACGTTATACAATTTCATTTCGATTTCCTTGGTGCGAGTTTCATGTTTTAAATTTTTTCTTCTCACGGAAGTCTTACAGATTTATCAATTTTATGGGTTACATATAATTTCCCATGTTCTTCTCTGATATATAATCCATAGATAACAGTTTCTTTTCCTCCTCGCAACGTACAATTTCATTTTGATTTGTGCGCTCGACAAGGTTCGTATTTTAGTCGTCGCTCGCTCTAACGTCAAAATCGAGACTTCTATTTAAAAATAAAAAAAAAAAAAGAGAGAGAAGAAAGAAACAAAAGACACTTCTACCTCACATTCGCGAAACATCTTTAAAATATTCGACATGTAAAACCGAAGGAGCAAACCGTAAAGGAGCTCTGGCGCGAAGAACGGGGACGAAAAAGAGTCCGCAGGACCGGTAAGAAGAGCGATACGTCTTCGTTCCCGTGACTGACGATCATTTTCCAGTGCGTGGCAATCACGAAACCAGGCGATCATCTGGCTTGCGCGAGCAAGAACGAGAATTCACTCGGCTTTATGGAGAAATAAAGTCCCTCGGCTCTCTCCCTTGCTCCGTGTTCCTCGCGGAAAGAGGAACGCCGTGTTGGCGTTCTAACCGTGAGCGCGTCTTTCTTTGCAGAAAATTATGGTGTACCCTTGTATGGGCTAAACAAAAGATCACGGACACCGGCAAAAAGCCTCGATGCCTAAACATGCGCGCGCCACTGCGGAATTCCACTGTGAAATGGGGTCTAACAGAAACCTTGTCCACGATAAACTAATTTACGCCGCGAGATCTCTGCCGTGAGGGCAATTACGCGCAAGATAAATGAACGGCAACGCGTTTATTCTGCTCACGGTCGAGAAACCCATCGAACTTTACGTTATAGCGTAAATTGGAGGAGCATTTGGTGATTTTGTCTAACGTTTCGTGGCATTGTGATTCTATGGAAATTGAAATATTTATAGATGCAATTTGTATCGTTATCTTTTAATAATCTTCATAGCTGGAGAAACGTATAAAGTGACGCGCGTTGTACGTATGAAGAACGTTAACGGTCAACATTATATTAATCCGATTGTATTATTGTTTAAATTTGTGTTTCTTAATTCGCCTTTTATATTTCGTGTGTTTAATTATATGTATCATTAATAAGCAGTTGTTTTACTGATTAAATTAACATTGTAATGAAAGATACGAAATGACTATTCTTGGATATTCCTCGGATAGGATGATAACAGGCGTTCAAAGAGAATTTATGATTTCGTTGGTTTTTGACGCTGTTATTATGTATCGTTACCATGGTATGCAGTGCGTAATCGCATCATCAATTAAGGATCAAATACGATGTTATATCGCTGATAATTTGTAGCCACATTCGATATTGGCATGTACTGCGTTTTACTACAACGAGTACTAAAATTAAGGTCTGTTACAAATTAGTGCACGCTGCAGTAAATCTAGCATAACATTATGTTTAATTCTCGATGTGATCGACCTGGAACCCGTTTAACCAATTACGTACCAAGGATTTCGCCTTATGTACCGATCGAAGGTTGAGCATACTGAATTCAATTACGCCAAAGGTAAAATACGAATGTTGCCGCAACATCTACCACGATCCACTCGTCGGAGCGTTCAGAGAAATTTAAAAATATATCAAACGTACACGCGGTACGCTGCTGCAAGATTTTTACGACGAATGTTCAAATATTTTCAATATGATCGAGAAAGGATCGAAAACTTTTGCCTCGTGACGTACTTATATGGCGATCAAGATCGAAGAAAACGTCGGATCGATTTCGGTATTACGAAAACGAAACAAACGCTGGTAATGCAGCGTGATCTTTGTTTCGCAAGAAAGGAAAAAAGTATGCATAAATTGTATATCGGTGTTCCGGGAACGAGCCAGTCCGGATTCACAGTCCAGTTAGCTTATCGAGGACGATTAGAATCGCGATTCCACTAAGAAACGAGCCAATAAAATCGCGAATTCCTTCGTGGCTACGGCTACAACACACCTCTATGTTCGATCTATCCACCGAGATAATTCTAAAGATCCTGTATCTTTCTCTCTGTGGACGCTGTGCTTTTTGTCCGGTCGAATCGATCGCATCGAATCTACGCTCTGTTTAACCGCTTTCCGTCCGGGCGTCCGCTGATTTCCTGTCGTCCGTCGCACGTTCACAATTGACTTCCGGCCAGCCGACTCTCCCCCACGCCATACTATCTCGCATCTGGACAAAAGCGCGTTGGAAAACTACCGCAATTATTTTGCGCGTAAACTTTATCGCGTTTTATCCGAGTAATAACGTGGAATGGAAAATTCGTATAATATAGAAATAAACAGAAAGACGAGGATTTAGCAACGTCTCTTGCATTCATCACCTAACGATTACCAAATAATCTTGCCAGAACGATCTCGTAGTCTTGTAACTTTAATATATAACCTTAATATATAACTAACGTAATAAATATTGCTAAATAAGCAGAAGGATTACAAGCATTCGGCAACGCCTTTTACATTCGTCGTTTCGTTAAACGATCTTCCCAGAACGATATTCGCCGTCTCTGACCTAATACTCCGAGATCCCACGAAGTACTACAACCGATATTAATTAACATCGTAATCTCTATCCATGTCTCGATAAATCATCTCAACGACAGGCTCTGAGAAACATTTCCGCCATCTGTGCTTGGTGCCAAACTTTCCGACATTTGCTCGCGCAACAAGGATCAACGAACGTCGATGTACTAATCCAAAGCTGAAAGATCAGTCGATGACCTGCCGTGGCGTCGATTGCGCAATCGAGGGACACGTTCGTCTCGGCAACTGGCAATAATTGGACAACAGGTTGATCGTTCGAGGCAAAGAGATCTCTCCTTCTCTCGTGGCTTTCTCGCTGTCGTCCTTGACACGCTTCGACCGAGTCCTTGCCAGTCCTTAAGCTCTAAACGCGACCGAGATGCGGGCCCACTCGAGACCAGCCGCGCTAATCTCTAATAAAGTCGATCACGGAGAGGTGTAGGTGCGCCCCGACGCCTCTCGACGTCTAAAAGGCCAACTTGAAACATGGCGAACAACGAACGTCGAAGAAACAAGCCAAGCTTTATGAAAGCAATTAAAAATCTACCGCGTCAGCCAACTCGTTAGCCAATCAGACCGTGTCGTAGGCGACGCCTGGCCAATAAAAAAAGGTCCCGTTGAAACGTTCTCTATTTTGAGGACGTGACAAGTATGGTAATAGTCGCGTTTCTGGTGATAGTCTGTGAATTTAATAAAAAGGACGTGTTAAAATCGATACTACAGATGGGAGGATTCTCTAAAATCCAATCTTTCTTTCCTATATGATCTTTTATTTTCAAAAATCATATCATCGAACATTCTGCATAAAATTAAACAAAGTCCTAGAATCGTCTTACGTTATTTCAAAATGAACAACACGCTATCCCGTTGATGCGATAATCGAAATACGAAATAAAATATGCTACTGGCATAACGTGTCACATGGCAAGCAACGTTTTAATACCTAGAAACGTTACTTTCTGACCATCTTTTTATAAAGTTAGAAGACCATAATTTTAAACTACCTATTACAGCACTTATCATCGGTAATAACACGCTTTTATCTGTAATTTAATTATTACATTGCATTGTGTAGAAGGCAGCCAGGTGTTGTCCGGATACTTCCGTGTGGTGGTGTACATACACTATGCGATCGTATGGCCGGCGCACGCTGTCGGAATACAGGAAGCCTGGCAAGATAGATGTCCGTTTAGATTCAGTAACGAGGCGGATCTCTTATTAGAGACGGTTTTCGTTCAGAGAGAGAATCAAGAGGAGGAACGGCGAATCGTTAACGTTCTATCGCCGCGAATTCATTTCTTCCGCGCGGTAATCGAGTGTAAATGCGATTCGACGATTCCCCCATCGCGGAACTCGCCCATAAAATCGTCCGCGGGCAAACCAATTTACATCGTCGAGTTTCAACCCAGCAACGTAAATCTGACGTCTTTCGAACGCAACAGGTATTGCCCTCTGACTGTGTCGGAACAGAGCGACGATCAGACTAATGCCGCGTTAGCTGTTCATCGCTATCCTCACCCTTTGAAATTAATTTCGTGATGCAGGATGTTTGGCTGCGTAAATTCCCCTCTGAATTTCTTATTCCAACAGAAGAAAAAAAAAGAAGAAAGAGGAATTCGGAACGAACCTGGAACATAATCGTTTCTACATCGTCGAAATGTCTCGCGTCTGTGGCAAGAAACGACGTATCTTAATTTCAATATCGCCAAGACACCATGTGTGTCTTGATAATTGTCCGGACAAGATCTCGACTCGTGACCATCTAACAAAACAACGCTGTGTATTTCCTCTTAATCGCGATTAATCGATGTCGTTTGAAATTTCCAACGAAAATGTGTTAATCCATTGGCGTAAAAATATTTTTATCTTCAAAGATACTTCAACTTTGATATTGCCAAGAATCCATAAATATATGTGCGTCTTGATAATTCATCGTACAAGACGTCGATCCGTGATCATCTGACAAAACAACGCTTCTACGATTTCTTTTTAACCGCGATTCCAATTCCCTTCTCCCTACGTCCACACAGATTCCGTTCACCGAGCAGTGTTTGCGGTACGATCGACGATTTGTCGAGGCAACATGGAGACTTCTACGTGCAGCAATTGAACACCAAGAAGAGTCTCGCCTCGTCGTAGCTTCGTTTCTCTCTTACCGGTCTCGAGATACGAAGAACTCGCTCGCGTGCATCACACGAGGAATCCCACGCATCTCGTCGTCTGCATATCCCACATCCGGTGTCCATTCTGGCCACCTCGACCAACCCTCGCTCTTGCATTTCTGCTTTCCTCTCTCGCCCGAGAAACCTGTCCCCACCTAGCATCCTGGTATCGAGATATTATCGCGACAAGAAATCGATCGACGAAAAGATTAAAGCGTGAGTTACGCGTCCACGCGTTCGTTTTCACCGCCGCAGAGAAATATCTATTACCGATCGGTACAATTTTTTGTCTGTTTTTTAACAGCCTAGGGGATCAAGGACGAATCGGTTCCACCTGCGAGAAACCATTAAACGACTTCTTCGACAGTTTCAATACGTCGATTGCCGGCTGAATTTCGTATGGCTGGATCGTACGAGTGCTTCTTTCAGCGTGAAATTCTATCACGTATTTCGGCATCATACGTTATATAAACCTACCGAGAGATAGGATTTTCGATCGGAATTTTTAGCTTCTCGTCGCTGTGTCTACGAATTTTCGTGTAATAAGAATACGAATTTAAATAAATCGATTTGTAGCGTTTGGCTACTCGCGCGTGTTTATAAATAGAGATGAATATGTAGATATTTTGTATATATTAAGTTGCTGAAAAATGTTTTCACTTGCCGTTACACTTTTTCAATCAGCTTACGACATACATGTTAGTAACGAAATATCGTAAAGTAATTTAAGCGCATCTGGTACGTTACGCCATTGCCATGGTAATAAGTGTGCTGAATTTTGCAAATATGGCTATTTCTTTAATTCAAACACTGAGAAATGTGGCGCCTGTCGCTAGTAATTTTCCCAGCGTTCGACTTCTTCGTGCAGACTTTTTTTAACTCGCCACGACATTCAAATAATCCACGGACGATTAACACGTTCGATTCGAGGTAACGCATATAGGAAATGTTTTTATCGCTTGTACGTCCATTGGACACGGAATCGTATCCCTTTTTATCTTTTAAATTGTACTCGATTCTAGCCTGGTTTTGCCAGGTATACGTTACTTTTTGCCTGCAACAGGTAAATCGACGTAAAAGCAAGAAACAGGCATTCGACACGATAATTGAGAAGCAATGTGAACGTGAAAAATCCACAGCCTCGATTCCAAACGACCGGACCGTCGAATAATCGATTCCATCGACTAAATTGATGACACTAGCTCCACCGCGGGGCGTCTCTATCCGCCTCAACGTTTGACACGCCGACTGATTTCCAGTTTCAGTGGCTTTCTACTCAATTAACTTAGCGACCGCGTAACAACCGTGGAAAACCTCAAGAAACTGGTGTTGCCCTGCGAATTCCGTCACGGAGGAGGCCATCCTATCACTTCGTCGCGTTTCAGACTCTACTTGCCACGATGAGCCACATTTACGGCCTCTTTGCGCCATCGTCCACAGAATCACGTCAAACGATCCTTTTTAATCCTATCAACCCTTTGGTTGGATAGTCATAATGATAATCGTGATGGCGCAATAGCTACCGTAATAACTGGCTCCATTCCCAGTTTTCATAACAAAAAAAAAAAGTTTGTACTGCATCTGTTATTATAAGAAGTTGATTATACTTTTACGAGTTATGAAAACGTGTTACGGCAGTACGAAATTAATGGGACGATGCGTTTAAATGATAACGGAGGTTACATTAAGGTTAAACGATCGACCTAAATGTACCTATCAATTATAGAAAAAAAGAAAAAAGGACGGAATTCGCGTTGGAATTGCATAGCGTGAAAACCATCGTTCGTGAGCGTAAAAGAAAGTATAGGATCGTTCGAGAAAGAACCAACGATCGACGCTCGATCGAGCAAAAGCGAGCTTTACCTAGTTCCAGATGCTCGGTTTTCGTTCTCAGCGGTTCTTCTCGTCTCTTTCCCACGACCGCTATCCATATCGTATTGCTCCGTTTCCACGCGTAACCACAATTAACGAAGAGTTTTCAACGCGAATCCTACAATCAAGTGGTCGTTAAACCTTTGCCATGGGGAAAAGCCATCTTACTCGGCCGTCTTGACTAAACAGGTCAACCTGACGTTTCCGTTGATCGATAGGTGTGAGATGAACGGTGGAAAAGCGAGCAGAGGGCGAAAGAAAGCGGAAGAAACGAGGAGAAACGTTTTTCAGATGGACATTGTGCACGTACGGTTAATCGAAGTCGAAACAATTTACCAGTTAATGATCGCTCACCTGGTCCAGCAGGACCACGGGTTGTGTAAAGATCGCAGAACCATCTTACGTGTCTTGTTTTTAAACGACGATTACGTGAAACGGATCAAGGAGGTCCCGGGCAAAGTGAAAGCGGGACTAATCGATTCTTAAACGTCGCCGACGAGATACGAAATTTATATCGGAGATCGATACGACAAGATCTTCCATCATATACAGGAAATAACGTAGAGAAGAGACCGCGAGCTTCTTTAACTTTCCGACAACTTAGCGTTTAATATGTGACGTTTTCGACGTACTCAACTATTCACAACGCTGTTCAAGTCGGTAATCAAATCCGTCAAAACTAATCTTTCACTGTTCGATCGTCATTACGCGCAGATGTGCCGTGAATCTCTTAAAAACTACCCTTTAACGTCTGATCAACAAATAGTAATATCCAGTCACGGTGCGTGGTTTTTTTGTGCCGGGGAACCTCTCTGCAAATCCGCCAGCTTGAAAAAAGCAAATCAACGTACGATCGAATGCCCCATCGGTGGGGCAGTCATTATTCCGCGATGTCCCCTGTGAAACAGAGAAATCAGAGAGGGCTGGCGAGCTGTGGGGAAGTTGCTACTACGCAGCAGGCAAGCGTAGAATCGCAACGTATCATTATCATTGTAAAGCATTCGTACGATTTACCATCATCGATCATGCTCGGGACGCAAGAAATCGAAAAGCAGCGGCAGCACCGGCAACAGCAGCCGCATCGTACCAAGAGAGAATCATTACGTTACGCAAGATTAACCCACCTCCCTTGTCTCTCTCCCTGCCCTCTCTTCTCCGTCAGTTCCCTCTCCTCGCGTGTTACGTCGATTACCCGCTCGCATGTTTTGCAACAACAATACAGCTGTGCATACAAATGCATACAAATAACCCGGCTGGTTAACTTCGAAAGAATTGCCCAAGAGAAGCGTCGAGGAGGTCGAAGACGTGGGATCGAACGCAACCTGTGTGTTTCGTCGTCGTTACCTCGTCGTTACCTCGTTGTAGCTGGAGGAAGAGGTAATAAGGAGAAAAAGAAGCAGAAATATAGAAGCAGGCATGTATGAAAGTACAGGGTGTTCCTAATTTTTCTAACCAAACTGTAGAAGCGTAATCCACAAGTGGAAATAAGGGAGAAACGTTATACAAGCTGTCGCGAAACACGTAGGGAATATTTATAAGATGATTATAAAATGTTTAGGCGCGAAAACGTCGCTGAGTATTATTTTCCAAGTTGCCAATAATTTTACTATACGCCAGAAATATTCTAGTCTCGATTAATCAGCTGACGAAGCCCTTTTATTCTGTTGGATTTATTTGTACGATGTTCCAGTCAGTGTCTGATCGAATGAACTGTGTTGAATCTACTCGTCGCAAGGTGAATTAGTATGCGAACCAAGTCTCATCTGACTGTTGTTGGCTGAAAACATTAGAAACACCCTGTATATGCGAAATAATTAGCTACAGACTCCTGTTGTACACCATTGTTACCACTTAAATCACTAACGAACCTGCGAGTACGAGCTGAGAACACACATCCTTCGTTCGTGGCTCGCGCGATAAAAATAACGAAGAATCGTTGGGAGAGGAAGGGGTGGAAAAGAAGAAAGGAAGAAACACGTTGATCGGGTATGAGGCGGTTCTGTCTACGTGGTTCATTATGTAAAATGCTATAGCTGTGTCGGTTATTGACATTTCATGGATATTACGGCCCTCTGCTGCGTTACGTGGCGTTCGCCGTGAACATTCCACCGCCACGTAACTTCTTGTTTTTCGATTTTCGAACACCGACAGGTGTTTGTGACATTCGACGTGTAAGCATGATATAGTAAATAGTTTTGCTGAAAATTCAATATAATACAACAGAGCCACCAATGTTCGATTTAATATATAGAAATGATAGAATAATTGCTTTTTCGACGCTAATCTGCTAACAGTGGCAGATGTTAAACAAAAACTGTATAGTTCAAAGGTAAATTAATTGGAATATTTCATAATAAGAATGTTACGAATGTATACAAGGTACGTGTGTAAAATGAATACTGGTAAAATAATTACTGACTTAAATTTGCAACAACTTCGGAGTCGCTAATAGAGCCACGTATGTATAATTACGCGAGGAAGATTTAAATAATCTGTTATCGTTCGAAGGTGTTTCTATAACTGGTTATTTATCTGGAATTATCTTGCCTACAGATTAACGTCCTTCTCGCCGATTGCTCCCACGAGCTCGAATTAACCTTCTGCGATCTCGTATCGAGGCAAAATCGACGACATGCGTTTCCTTCTACACTTTCATTCCCATTTAACCGCTGTTGGATCTTTAATAAACGAACGTCATTAAGAAACCTTTTTACACGGAGACATGAAACGTCGCGATACTATTGCTCTGCGTAACCCTTACGTATAATTTCCATCGTTGAGAAATGTAATTTTATTAAAGCGTCCACTTTTACGTCGGAATATTAACGAAACTCCCTCGACAAAGTCTTTCAAGGTTCTAGTTATCTGATAATGTTTGCGTTGAAACTGACAACGTGAGTTGGCGCTCGCCATCCATATGCAGATACGCTAATTACGATAAATAGTAACTAGAAGATAGGTTTAAGATGTTCTTTTGTTTTTATCCTTAGTGTATTTTCGTCCAGTCGCGGGGAGACGCGTTCGCGTTGAGGCGCGTCAACGAGAGTCGTAAATTCCCGTTACGATTATACGAATCGACACCGCGAGCAGGGCGATCCCCTTATTTCTGTTAGGATAATAGGGGTGGTTGTGTTTGAATAACTTTGGTCTACAGTTATTTCATATAAGTATATTTACACCAGTTAACAACACTCCACTATGGGGAACAGCAGCAATGAGCCATATAAACAAAATAGAAACAATCCAAGCCAAAATCCTTAGAACAATGGTAAACGCCCCGTGGTACGTTAGAAACGAGGATATACGGAAAGACCTGGGAATACCAACAGTCAAGGAAGAGATTACCAGATTCGCAACAAGATACAGAGTAAGAATAGAAACACACCCGAACCAGCTGGCAGCTGAAACGTGCAACACAACAAATATCGCAAGAAGACTAAAAAGGAAACACCCAATAGACCTCATAAAAGATATAACTTGGAAAAAACGAAGCTGGCACCCCGCTGGGGGTAGCCGCCCACATGCTATATTTATTTTTTATTTTTTTTTCTTCACCAACAAGATATAACACTTTACCAAATGTCCATAAGGACAAATTGTAAAATAACCAAAATAAAATAAAAAAAAAAAACCAGTTAACAACACGTAGACCGTATACAGAAAATCTTAGAGATCGTCGGACGGTACAATGTTTAACCCGAGGGTTGATAGCGTTAGCGCGTTGAATGCCGATACCGTGTTAGATTAGTAGACGTGCTGCCCGATGAGCGAAAGAACAGTCCGAGGTATGTTAGAGCAAGTATATTTGACTGTCCGAGGAGCGTAAAAGCAGTGACTTGACTCTCGAGTTGTTGAAGAGAAGTGCCTGACTATTTAGGAGGAACTATTAGGAGGAAAGCTCGTACTATTTAGGAGGAAAGCTCGATGTGAATGTACCCTTTCTGAACTAAGGACGCGGATTCGTTGTTCACACTTTTCGGTAGAAAAGTAAGGATAACGATCAGTGATGCCCATTGGTTATAGCCAATGTTGATAAACAAAATACGAGGAGAAAGTCTCCTGCATATATGACCCATGGGTATCCTTGTTCTTGGAAAAACCCAGCTGTTTCGCGGGGCACATCTGCTTTCTCCGAAATTAGCAAGAGTGTGCAATAAACCCAAGGACCGTTCAAAGGACCATCCATAAACCCAAAAATACTTGTGCGAATAGAAGTTAAGCTGGAAAGCTTCGGTTTATGGTGGTTCCTTGGGTTTCTTGCAAGTCAGTGTAACGAGGGGTAGGCCTTGGCGGCCAGACCGAAAGGGACGTCGCACGGACCCTCTCGCGCGACGTAACACTTAGTCCATGTAAGAAAGTGCAATAAAGGTTTATCGGCTCAGAACGATGTTTTTTCTTTTTATTTTATTTTGGTTTTTTACAATTTGTCCTTATGGACATTTGGCAAATGTGTTATATCTTATTGGTGAAAAAAAATAAAATAAAAATAAATATAGCATGTGGGTGGCTACCCCCAGCGGGGTGCCAGCTTCGTTTTTTCCAAGTTATATCTTTTATGATCAGAACGATGTGATAGATTTATCCAAAGAATAAAATAATAGCTATTGTGATTCTACCTCTGAATACAGAAATAACAACAGTTTGTTTCAACGTCGAGAATCACAATCTCGTAAACGATGCATTTTACTACGATTGACAAATCTTCGACCTGTGCAACCTCAATAAAACAATCGTGTGAAGCAGTCGTACAAAACGCAAGACCAAAAAATGGAGCAAACTTGTAAAGAGGCAAACATCGAAATCGTGTCAAGGTCAAGATGATCACACTATGCAACATTATGGAAGAATCAAGAGGCAGACGGTTTCCTGACCTGACTCAAAGTCGGAATCGACTGACCAACCTCGAAATCCCATACCCCGCCGTCAGAGAGATACGAAAAGCAAACGTTTAAGGTGGATAAGCTTGGAAAACGTGGGTGGATGTAAACGTAGGTGTATATAAGGTAGACGGATGTCGTGATGCGCACTTGTCGAGAATGACTAGTCGAGCCTCCCGCTCGTGGTTGCCCGAGGGCAATCACACAGGTACAATGTGCAACTGTAGGGTCCCGTGTATGCCCCATCGTGTCAGTTCTCTACCTCTTTCTCCGTCCTTACACTCGGGTCAAACTCTTTTTTTACCTTGGTGGTTCGTGCGGGTACTTTCTTGCTATCGGCACCACCATCATTAGGAATCACTAACAGCGATCCAAGTTTCTCTTATTCGCGCCAACTTTTGACGAATACCGGGAAATCTATGCTCGGTCGGGTACCGCAAACGAGTACACTGAGCAATTTCTAAATCTGAAATCGTCGTGACGTGCGATTCTCTGGTGTAAATTACGTGCGACCGCGTGTAACGTAGGATCGGGTTCGTAGAAACGTGACACGTTTCGAGCATTGTCAATTGTAATAATTTCTGAAGTTTACAAGATTTACAAATTGACGGAATATTTGTAGAAATTACGTGTACAAGAAATTTTCTGAGAGAGAAAAACCTACGAAACTTGGCCAAGCAGCGAAAAAGTAAGAAACGAAGGAAGCAGCGCCAGGGATGCAGAGAGGAACGTGCGTGGACTTCGATTCTTTCCGAAACAGGAAAATTACCGATAACCTGACGCACATGCAGAAGAACCAGCTCGTTTCTTGCTTTCGTACGACGAACCTCGAATACCAATATGTCGGTACCCACGTTGTCCGATATCAGGTGAAAACAAATCCTCGTTGTACGAACGAACGAGCTTTCCTTGACTGGCGGCCAACGGACGGCCAACTTCGATTTCACGGTCACCCGGTCGTTGGAATTCTAATAAGAATTTAATGGACGAAACGACGCCAATTCCAGCGTAACTGGCCTCGGTCTCGGCCACTTTCCATCGAGGTCCGTTCGTTCGTATCACTTTCGTCTGGTTCGCCGACACTTCCTGCAACCAGCGTTGCTGTTTCTTCGGTTTCTAACTTTGACCAGCTTCGTCACATGGTTGGAGAAAATTGCAATTTTTGGAAAAGATTTTTGCTTTACGGCCATTTGGCTACCGACTGTCGGATGGTACGTGACTTGGCGAATTTTTAACGAATCTAGACAGCGTGCGGTTTTACCTTTCGATTCATCGTATCTCGATAGAAAGTGCGTGTGTCATAAATCGCATAGTTTCGCCTGGCAATTTCAAATTGCCAAGGGTGACTTTATGCCCCTTCTAGAGAAGAAACGCGCGTTAAAGACGTAGCAGAAGAGAGAGCTCGAGTTACCAAAAATCCTTGAACGTATGAGAAGACAGACTTGCTAACAAGATTTGAACGAGACATCAGAGAGAGAGAGAGAGAGAGAGAGAGAGAGAGCGAACGTTCCAATAGCAGTGGGATGAAGATAAATTTAAGAATTAGATTCAAGGACCAAAAATTCGTCCGTTTTCTTCGCCATCCCAGTAACCTGAAAATCGATGGATTTTCAAACGAGCTACAGATCTTTGGACAACACCGTAGGATATTTCCCGAGTCTCCGGGCAACCCTAGCGCTGTAGCTCCACCGATCGAAACGAATAACGCCGACTTTCAACCGGCTAACGACCTTCCAATAAAGCGTGCACGATAAAATAGCGAGCCAACGGATAGTCGGAGAACGCGTGCACAGATAAAACAGTGGAATATCTGCGTTCCATCTGCGAAAAGGTCGTCGACGTCTATTTTTCGGTGTTCGTTATTGTCTCGATCGGCACGATCGAAGGCTGTTGGCGCGTAACGAGCCCTAAAATGTCGCAATATAATTCCGCTAGTGTGTATGGCCGATACCGGGCAATACGTTTCATTGTCATTAGCCTAAGGGTCGCCATAAGAGAGAAATGGAAATCGATACGGAAACAATCGAGCACGGTAGCTGGGATAGCAGACCGGCTTCTATGTACGATATGCGTGAACCACCGGTACCGTTACCAGAGTTACATGCCCGTTCACCTTAACTCGACAGTTGAATTCGTTAGCGGGCTGGATTACGAGTAATGTGACGCCGGAATATTCCCTTTTAGAACCTGGAGAAACGGCGCGCAAGAGCGAGCCCGACCAGAGGGGAACCATGCAATAGCGCTTGTTTTCACTGTACATGGCGATCGTTAAAACTCCTTTTCGTTGGTCGTCATACGGACGATTATGGTGGTTCATATTTTCTAAAGACGGCTCTTAGGATGCTGAGTCGGTTCTAACGATTCCTAGAAAGTGAAACTTTCGCCAAGTTGAGCGAAGACTAAGTATTTGGACGGTGTTTCCATTACTATACGACTCGTTGAACGAAAACGAATTCTTACAGCCCGAAACTGTATTGCGTAAGAGCGAAAATTTCTATGGAATTCACTTGAAATTCTGACTCGTTCGCTCCACGATGGTGCAAACTTTGCCGGATCGATTAATGAGAGACGATACCTGTCCTACGAATCCAATGGGATCGCAAAAAGAGCAGAGATTCGCTTTACGTACCTTCGTTTCTACCAGTTCGCTTTTACTATTACGACACGGAGTGGTTTGTCGTTAAACAATTATTACGTTCAACAGGAACGAACTCGTGCCTTAAGTTAATATCGGGGGAATTCAAGTGGGTGATAATGAACGAACAAATGTTTACGTTAGAATATCGGTAATAAGTAAAAGGCAAATAAAAGATCTACCGATAATCTGTGCGCTATAAATTAGTATTGCATAGGTGTTCCTTTCGTGTATAGTAATGCAACAGGAATGCGACAAAGGCAAAGTTTAAAATATCTTTTTTGGTTATATCCCAGTCTGCTTATTTTGAACACGATCGTCAGGCATACCGACGTGTTCGACGTGAACGACACGCATCATAAAACATTTGGACGCTTTTGTATCGAGTACAATGGAACGTCTCCCGTCCCGTTACTTCAAATTAATATCGATCTTCGTTCGATCGATCGTGTCAGAACCCCGTGCATACGGTCACGTTCTCGCCACGTGGGCGTTTAAACGAGCAACGAAAGGACAGACCGCGGAGTCGACCGAGCCGCGCCGAGACAGAAATAGTAATTAGGCAGGTCAAATTAGGTTAACCTTGAAAGGAAACGCCGCGCGAGATGTTTCAGCGCCAAAAATGGTCTCGAAAGTGGTTCGAATTGCCTCTGGATGGACGTTCACCCGATCGACGCGAACGATTTTCCTTCTGGACGACGTCATGCGTCAGAAACTCGTTCTTCTTTCTTCGGGTTTTTCATAAAGAAAGTTGGTTATCTTTAAAGGTAAGATTTTCTGTACGAGTCACGCGTTATTTAATCGGATAAGTTCGTACGCAGAGATTTTTTAACGGCGTTAAATACTTCGTTGAGACGAGGTTTTTTCAAACACACTTACTTCGCTTCATTTTTATACTAATCCGAAATTCCTTCGAATTTTGCTTCGAGAAGGTAACACATTCCAATCGTATCGAGAGAATTTGTGCGAAGTAATAAAAAGACGCGAAGCTCTTAAATGCCCCCGAGAGTTTCGAACAAATTCCAAATATTTCAGAAGGAAAGAAATGGAAAAGAATTCTCTGCAAACGTTTAAGAATCGCGGAAGAAAACAAATTTTGCAAATCTATCATTCGCATTTTAATATTAAACACAATTCTCGTAATATTTTTGTACATTTTCCAAACAAAATTCTGCTTGCGCGTGTCTCGAACGGATCTGTAACTCGATGGATTCCCACAATTGCCAATTGCCCAGTTCCAAAGTCGCGCTACCATCATCCTAAAACCATTGACACACTTGCCCCTATTCGCAAACTCTTGGTCGACCCACTGAGCGTGAAAACAGCGTGGAGAGCCGTCGCAGCATCCGCCGGGTACGGGAATAGAATCGTTTAAGCTTTGATACCACGGCTAGTTAGCGTCGACCGTTAACCGGTTAACAATGTCGCGACGGGTCGTGACAGTTCGACCGGGTCAATGAATCGGGTCGAATTCAATTTTGCTCGCTCGACGAGCCGACACGCGGTCGAAACGAAGAAAGTCTAGCTCTTCGATACCGATATCGATTTTAATCCGGTCGGACGAGTAGACAGAACGAAAGTGACCCGTGAACGCTGCCTGGTGGGTATCGACGTCCAATTTCTCACGAGAGTTTCTCGAATTTCAATTTCAGTATCGGTCGAGAGTCAAGTTGGGCAATGGTTAGCCTCCCATCGAATCTTTCCATCTGTCTGTCCCCCGTCCAATGTCCCTCGAGGCCTTTCACTCGAAAGACATGGACCTCGAAACAGTCTCTGCACGGATTCCTGTCTAGTACACGGTATCCAGATTTCGTCACCGAAATACGTACAGCGGTTCACCAAAGTATCTGAACACTCGTAGAAGCTTTTCTTCCGAATACGTTACGCGGCTTGTATAAAAGGTTTCGTATGGCATACGATGTGCTACAGTCATCACGGTCACATTGATGAAGTTGGAGACAAACCGGATGGAGTTGCGAGACACTTGTGGCGAACACGCGTTTTAAAAAAATCCTAGAATTATTTGGACGGTCGATCGAATCGCTTGGACGTTCGTGCCTTCGACTGTATAAATTAAAATTAAATAGAAAGAATAAAATACACAGCAAAATGACGATCAGAGAATATTTAAATAAATTAATACCTGTTACTCGTGAGCGAAAATAATTTCCATAATCGATAATGGTTACCGGCAACCAAACAAATTGTGGTTATTTATGATTGTTATTTCTGATGAAAATCTTTTCAATTAATCTAATTTACGACTATTATGTTTTCTGATATTTTTTATGGCAAGTATTCAAATACCGTGGCGAGCCACTGTGTACCTATTCGAGAAACCGCTAAATTACCTCGATGGAAATCAATTGCTCCAGGGGAAGAAGGAAAAAAGACGTCGAACTCGCAGAGGTTGTGAGAAACGTCCGACTGGAGGAAACCGCGATACCGGAATAATTGACACATTTCAAAGTCGGGAGAAAATTCGCCTGCTACACAGGAGATGGATAACGTCCAACGTCTTGATTGCACCGAAATTTCGAAAGCAAACCGTGACTTACGTAGCACTTCTGTAATAGTAATGGTGAGCAGCGAGTTGAATGTCGGAAATTTTTTCGTTTCATGGGTTCTCGATAAATAACAGGGTTTGATCTACTGCCTCGTAATTGAGGGTAATTCGTTTGCCCTTTCCGCTACGTGTCTTGTACGTTTGAGGTACTTGAAGCTGAATATCGGATAGGATAACTTGGTTATCGAGGAGAAAAAACGCCTAGCTTCTTAAATCGTGAAGATACACCATCAACCAAAAGTTATGAGAATCTCTAACGCTGTTTATATCGAATCTTCTTCTTAATAATCTCGTAATTACTTCGAAATTAATACGAGTATAAAAGGCAATTCTCTTCAGATATTTCACAGAATAGTTTGCCAAAGTAGCGCAATTTTAGCCAATTATCTTTCCTAAGTTCTTGCATTTTATGGGACACACAGCGAACACGTAGAATTTTCTGAAATTCTTCGATCGAACGTAACATGTGGCATAATTCCAAAGTATCGGCCTATACCGTAAATATCAAGCCACGCAAAGACCAAAAAGATAGTAGCAGTGGTAAATTACAGTTCGTCAAAATTCTTTTTCTCGCAGATACCAAGACACGTAAACAGAGAGCTAGAAGGAACGAATCAGGTATCGAAAGACGAGCTTACCTACACTCGTATGGCCCCTTCGGCTTATTAGGTGCTCCTTAATAAGGTGTTGGTTGGGCAGGTGCTTTCGAGGACTGTTTAAAGCTCGTTACGCGTTAAGAGGTATCACGTAGACGGGTCGTGGGTCGCGACCTCCGAGGCCGAGCCTCTTTTACGAGGAGTACTGTTACTGACACAGTGGCACGCTTAAGCACGACCTCTCGACCGTCTCGCTATTCTCGAAAGCACCTGCAGTCGCATACCCTGGAAGGTACCACGCCTTCGTCGTGTGTTAGCCCGAGATACGAAACCGGACGACTGGTCGGTAATGACACCTCGCGAAATGGTAATTGCACAGGAAGAGAGGGGAACGTCGGGAAAGAAAGAAATCTCGTTTTTCGCGACCGGTCTGTGTCAACGTACTCCACGCAGCCAAGTCGAGTCGGTAAAGTCTCCGGTACGTGTAATACGGACAAAAAAGGAGGAGGAAATATGAGGCGAGAGATGTGCAAATACAGGGAGTTCCCATTTTTTCTGTACAAAATGCAAGAGCATAATCTACGAGCGAAAATAGGAAATAAAGTTTGGTATAAAATTTTGCTGCGAAACGTGCACAGAGGTTTTACGTAAAATGTTGTACAGAGTTTTGTTGTAAAGATTTCTCTTTTCGTTCGAAAATCACATTCGTCGAATGAAACCAATTGTAAGTTTCTTTTTTTAATACCAACTTATTAACACGTATTGTTACATCGATTACGAACCTTATCCTTATCTCGAAGCATAGTAATCGCAGGTCCTTTGCTATTTCTTTTAAATTTCATATGTTTCTTACGAGTTGTAATAGAGAAACTTATTAACACGTATTGTTACATCGATCACGAACCTTATCCTTATCTCGAAGCATAGTAATTGCAGGTCCTTCGCTATTTCTTTTAAATTTCGTATGTTTCTTACGAGTTGTAATAGAGAAACTTATTAACACGTATTGTTACATCGATTACGAACCTTATCCTTATCTCGAAGCATAGTAATCGCAGGTCCTTCGCTATTTCTTTTAAATTTCATATGTTTCTTACGAGTTGTAATAGAGAAACGATATACTTTAATGTAACTTATCTCTGTAGATGTATATACGTTACATTCTGCTGTATCAACGTATTCTACGGAACCAGACAAGTCGCTAAAGTCTTCGATAGAGAGCTCATGGAGGAGACGAAACAGTGACGAAACGACGACGCGACAAATCTCGCATTGAGTAACCATCCGCAATTGTTAGACGCTCGTGAGACGTTCGAGGGGAAGGCATTAAACGAAGAGGACCCTTCAGCGAGTCTTCTCCGCGTAAACGAACGATTACGCAAGGAAGAAGCTTTCTTAACGCGGAATTAGATTCTCGAAATCGTCCGAGGGAAACCTTATTATCTATGCCGCCATCTTATTAAACGATTGTCTAACTCTATGTCTTGATTCGTCTTTCTTTCTCTTTCTCGTATTTCGTTTCGAGTTTCATTATGGAAGACGATTTCATTACGAAAGCCTACGTACCGCACAACTCCATTTATGTAGATTTGTCCGGCGGGGGTAAATATTTTATATAATTGCAGTCCATATAACAGAAGTCTAACAATCATAATTTTCCATTCTCTCTCTCGTTGTTGATATTTCTTCCTATCTGAAGTACACCATATTTTCTCGTTTCTTCGTTATTACATTAAAGATTAAGACCGCGCCTCGTACGAGTTCGATTCTTTTGCGCAAAGTTCGAATAACCCTAGCTTGCTACTGTACTATAAAATAATTTGGACGGGATTTGCGCTGAGAGTTTACGTTCGCGTAAGTGGATTAGGAGTACTGCAAGACTTCGTTTAATCGGCCGTTCACCCGTCACGAACCAAGCAATGGTTTATCGTAATGTTACAGATACTTGGATACTTTTGAGTTCCATAAAACAAGTTGGCCCTTGAGCGATTAAGTAAAATTTCGTTGGAATAAATACAGTTCATATAAACGGAGTTCTACCGTAACGCTGTGCCACCAGCGTATACCCATTATCGAGTTTTCTAGCGATGATAGTGAGTAAATCGTAGTAGAAACACGAAGAACCAGTAGCCAAGATAATTTTTTTAAACCGTCGATGGAATAGCTACTCTTGAAATTGCCAGTTAACAAGCTCTGTTCGGTTATCGGCAGCGAGAATCTTCAACGATTATGATATCGAGCGTTATCTTGGCATCGAGCCAGAATCGAGACGCTGTGTCACGCTGTATCTTTGAAATTATTAAGAGAAGAGTCGATTACCGATAACGTTGCTTCCGGCACACCGTTGTTTATTGACCGTACGCTCGAATCAAATTTGAAGAAGCCAGAGATACCAACGTGATCGTGTACAATCGTAAAAGGTTGCATCGACACGTTCATCTTGCCTTTTACGATACAAACGAGACAACAAAAGAGATCGATAATCACGCGGCGTGACGAAGAAATAGCAGGCTGCCACGATGCATCGCCGAACGTGAAGATCCACTACCCTTCAATTTGCTACCAGTTTCGCACGTTTTCTGATTTCATTCTGATAATACACGCAGCGATGCTCTTCTTATCTTGCGTTGTTAGACGAAAAAAGTAATTTCCGGTAGTCATCGTATGGCTATGGTTTGTCGGTATTTGGAACGTGGATCGAACGATGTTTGCGCATTTTTGGTGTTTCGATAGTTTCCGGAATGCGATGTAGACAGAATTAATTTCGCGGAGGGATTATAGATAGATCGAAGATATTTATCCATTTACGTCTACAATAAAATATATAAAGTACACATTGTAACGTTTATCGTGTGGAACAAACCATCTACACGCCGTACGTACGTTAATATCTATGTAAAAAGTTTATTATTTTTATAAGAGAAATCGCTTGAAGATTTAACCGTAATTGGCAAAGTAATTGCAAAGTTCTAGCTGATGTAAACGCATAACCACAATTTCTACAAGCTTAGGAGAGATGCGTATCATTTTTCCAACTAATTCACTATTTTTCTAGCCATTCTAAAATTCCTGCGGGACTCGATCCGCTCGTGTTGCATGTACAAACATTGTACATCGGATGGGAAACCATTTTCTCCCTCTCAAAAAAAAAAAAAAAAAAAAAAAAAAAGAAAAGAAAGAAATTATCATGCGATCACACGCAATCTCGAATAACGAACGTTAGGCAACGTGTCTCTGTTTAATTGCATTCAGCTTAGCACGCGTACCCTGCCATTTGGTAACGTGTTATCCAAGCCTAATGACGCGCAAAACGACGTTCTCGAGAGGTCACTATAGTTGCAGGCGGTGGATATCCCGGAGGTGGAAATACCAGCGAACAAGCGACGTGTATACCTCTGGTACTGTTCGCAGGGGACCCCATCGTCGTTAAGGGGGTAAACTAACAACGATTACGAAGCCTGCGGCACGCGATGACGTAATAATGCAAAGTTTATTGCACTGGCAGTTTTCGTGGCGAACCGTGCGCACCGCCACCGTTGCAATTTGCCACGACCCAAATGACGAAACTAAGTATAAACGCAAAGAAACGCCCACGTGCGCGACCAGAAGGGAGGTTGACACGTTGGTTTTCCCCGATGAGCGCCTCCCTGTTCACGTATTCTTGGACTGCAAGCCGGAGAAAAAGAAATCCGGGCCGATTCCACGAATCTGTGGCGGAATTAATACAGGCTCGTTTACCAGTCGTTCCCAAAAACCAAATGCTTGGAGAAATAAGTCGAGAAGGGAAGCGAGAATTCGTAGATTCATTCGTGAGTGACACGACGCCTTTTTTCTTGGAATTTGTATCGCTTTCGATGGAGAATCTCTTCGTTCCACATAGCTCTCCACAAATCTATCGAATAAAGCCATTTCCTGCTCCGGAGTCGTACGCTTCGGAAAACCAAAAATAGCCAAGTATTCGTAATACTAGTTCCTTTCAGAAATGTACGTCGCTTTGAGCGAAGAACGCTCTGATTTCTGACATAGCGAAAACAAAATTCCAAGCCTACCAAGTAAAAGAACATGCGCGTGTATCGAGGATCTTCCATCTTCTTACACCCCCGAGTCAGCCTATGCTTCCTGGAAATTTCGCAAAAACAAGTGGAGGAAGAGTGAAAGGAATTTATAAATCCGGCAAGTGGCACGTTGCCTCTGGAAATATCGAGCGTGTTAACGATCGTTGATTCACCAACTCGATCAGTTCCAAACTTGAGCGTGAAAGAGCCGGAGGAATTGGATACGCTCCAAACGATGTTTCTCCAGCTGTCGCGGCCGAAGACAGACGTCGCTTTCGAGACGAAAACCGCGCACGAGCGGAAATTTAATAACATCGAGTCGGTCGACGGCATTAATTAGAGATTTGTCACGTTGACGCGACACGTTGAACCACGATGTGACGCAAAAATCGAACCGGCTCTCCGGCTGGAGAACACGCACGGGCAAACGCGTGAAATTAGAAACGGAAACGCTGCGTGCCGGCCGAGCACGTGATCCCTCGCGACCATCAGCCACTTTTTTATCGGCTTTCGTGACGCGTTAATTGCGCTTAATTGCTTTTCTTCCACGCCATTCAGGGTTAACGAACTTTCTTCGCGAGCAGCTTCGAGATCTGGTTTAGAAAACGATAACCGACCGATTTAAGCGAAGTTGCAATATTTATGTTCGTGGGGAGCCTGGTATTTTAGGTACATCGGGACGAAGAGGATTTTTTCGAGAAGTCCGTGCTGATTTTCAACGTGAATAACTGCGAAGATATTTGGGACGAGTGACGAATATGTTTGTTCCCAAGTTCTTTCGTGGAACGAGAAAGCGGTGTTCTGTTTCCTCTTTGCTACTACGATCGACTATCAACGCATATCTTTTTCAACCGAAGAGAGCTTTACTGATTTCTTGCTATTGTTGTTTCGCGAGAATTTTTATCGACGGTTGATAATCAACGTGTCCTAGAAATCATGACTAATTAGGAAAAATCGGACGATATATCCGAACGATAGATCAAATGGGACTAATCACTTACGTATTTGTAAGTGAGCAAATGCGAGGAATATTAACCATGAAATAAGCGAATCTGCTTCTTCGGAATAGGTAAAATTATTTTTCTTAGACGATAATAAAATAAATACTACGTTATAGATTCGATGCATCATCGAGTTTTCGGTGGTGTTCGAGCCACAGAACATCGAATTCAAAATTCGATTGAAAATTGGTGAAAGTGGTTCGTTAGAACCGATCATAGTCAATGGTTAGCAATTATAGATAGCGAAATTTCGAGTAGCAATAAATGCCAATGATAGCAATGGTGTTGATACTGATAGTGGACTTGTTATAATAATCGCGGAGATAATCAAAAACGACGATAACGATGACGAAAAACAAATATTATTGTACGACCACTTTACATACGAGGTCATAAATAATTATTTTAAGCAGAGGGGAAGAATTGAATTAATCGGTTAAAATAATTCGATTATCCGAGTCTTCTCTATCGATTGGTATAATAAGGTCGGTGTTCTCTACTACGTGAAACGTTGAACGTATGCAAACCGAACCTAGAAAAATCTCGATAATCCACGGCAACTTGCGCATAGACGGCATGCGTGGGTCATCAACGTCCCGCAGGGTTGCACATATCCACGCGTCCCTCCAGCGAGGCCACGTCTGCCCTCTCGCATCGGGTTCGTTCGGGGATTGATTAAATTAGCGTCGCCCTATGCACGCGAGACGCAGAGGCGCACCTGCGAGCGCGAAGAAGCCAGTCGAGCTAGGGACGAGCGAGTGTCATTGCCCTATGCTACGCCGTCTAGTATAGATGGTACAGGAATAGCAGGCTTGGCCATCGGCTTAGACGTTGCACCGCTTCGTCGTCGTACCATCTACACGCGCGACCACGCTTCTCTCTTCGAATCGACTACAACGTTGTCCCCCGATTGCGTGTCCGCTATGTCGCCATGGACAAACTAACAAATCAACAGCGTCTTATCGCGCCTTCTCGTTCACCTCCATCCGCCAATGGATGAACTTCATACCAGAACGCGCCGAATTCCTGACATTTTTCTAGTATAAAATTCCTAAGTTCCCGTTAGATTCGTAAATATCAATTTCCTAAAAGTAGTCCTAATAGTCTACGATATAAAAACACATACCTTACTCGACAACCGAATCTTAACGTCGCTTATCGTCGTCTTTGCTTCTTACGTAATTTCTTAATAAATCTTCTAAATGGACGAAATTTCGCTGAGACGTAAAGGTTCGATTTCATTTGTTTAACGAATCTTCTAAATGGCGAAAATTTGTTCTTTCAAAATTTGCACGAGAGATCCACGATACAATGCTCGGCAAAATTTTCATTTAGTCTGCAGCCTTTTTATTCCTCTTTCTTATCCGCTGCATATCCTCTTATCCGAAGGACTGTTAGCGAAGGCTGGCTGTCTTCGCGAACTGTTCGTTACTGTCGAGGTGAAACGATTTGCTCGGGACGCTGTAGCGAACAGGACGTATGATCAAACAGCACTTGACAGCCTCGAAGGACAACCGCAAGTGTGTGTAGTGTGTACCGTCAGGCTGACACTTCGCGGAGCTCGAGATTAGATATCGACGGTAACAATCAGCGCGGCATGAAAATCGTCGTGCACCGTATTGCACGGAGGACCGGTATAAATGAAGGTTTCTCTCGCCGCGCCTATCTTATCCGCCTCTAATACCAGTGTAAACGACTCGCCACGCTAACGTGTTGCTCTGCTATACAGGGTGTCGTGGCATATGCGTGGGATACTTAACGGGTCAACTGTAAATATCGAAACGACGAAAAAAGTTCGTGCACAAAAACGTCGTTTGGAACTTACTTTTCAAGTTACAGACGATAGTATTTTGCGCTAGTAGCGTATCGGTATGGACGAATCGGCTGACGAATCGCTTCGTGTTTTTCGCTCCGACGAAATGGTCCAGATCCATCTAGCGCGCAATCTATCCATTTATTTCAGTTTGTGGATCTTAGAGCGAGAGAAGTGAAATTTGAGTGAGTTATTGTTACTTACAACTTGGAAAATAAGCCTGAAACAATGTTTCTGTGTACGAAACATTTCCCATCGTTTTGATATCTGAAATCGGCGGATATAGGCATAAATATCGCCGCATATTTTGTGACACCCTATATCGTAACACACCAGCAGCAGCGTGTACCCGCGCGAGCGCCTTCCTCCTAATGTGCGCATTTCAAAGCAGTTGGAAGAACGAGGCGAAGAGGAAGAAAGAGCTAGACATGGATAGAGCCTTTTATTACAGATTGTAGAAGCGACATGGAACTGACTATTAAAACTGTACCATAGGATAACTGCACTTATATTGGTAAGCTATAGGCTCGACAATGTCGGGGTCACGCGGGCAGATCTGCTTTTACTGGACGATAGCAAGCCGCGGCATACTTTTAACCAGCTTTCGTATTGTTGTTTCTGTGATAGGAGATTTTATGTCGAGATCTAAGGTTTTAACGATCGTGGACTCGTTACCATACGGCGAACACGTGCGACGAGAATGCAACCATGAAAAATGGAAGTTGAGACAATTTAGACTGTGACGTCTGAACGTATTAATTTAGAATTATAAGAACGTGGAATCGATAAAAAAAAGTTTTATTAGGAAATTTTAAGACAATGCACGATTTTTTATTACGCTTACAGTACAATTACCGTTGGAAAATATTTATGCGATTATTACAAGGATCCTGCATGACCCATTCGATGACGAACAAAAGATTTAGCGACGAATGGCGACGGCCGTGAAAGGGAACCCAGAGAAAGGGCTCGGGGACTTTTGCTTTCGCCTCATGGGCTCGACTGATTGCGATTGATGGCAAGATTAAAGCAACGTGGAACGCGACTGCGACCGCGATTGGAAAACCTCACGAAATGTTCCGCAACGACTCTGTTACGCGTTCCAAACCGGAGCCCACGATGTTTTTATCCAAGCGAACAGTACACGTCGCTCCGTGACTACTTTTTCGATTGCACAAAAGCCTTCTTTTCACGTGAAAATCACCAAGAACCGCGATATTCCCTCGTATTTCATAGCTGAAACGCTGTAACTCGATTAGGAAAACGATCCTGACGTGCACCAGTATTAGACGGAACCTATCAATTTTCTATGTTTTATCGAACATTCGATAATTGCCAGGTTTCGAAGGACAAACCAGAGCAACGATTATCGTGACAAACGTGAGTAGAGATAGGATCAAGTATATCGCGGATAAGTTTGAAGTTCATTGAGAAAATTAAAATATGCCACGAGCGCTTCGAATATAAAAAAGAATATCTTCAAACAGACACGAATTTACGTGGATTTTATTTGCAGTCTAAAAGCTTCTTACTTTCCTTAATTTTATACGTCTCTGCAGATTACGTGAATTTTGTGCATTTTACATCTTTAGATTCCTCGTAACTGCGTGTAAGATCTACTTATGACTAACAATTGAATCCTATAAAGTGAAACTTTTGAACTAACATCGACTTAAGTTCACGGATTCACATCGAGATTGATCTGTGAACCATAGAGGTCCAGGTCAAGTTGCGTCGCTTGATATAAGTCTCTTTGATCGATCCAGTTCCCGACAAGAGCACAGGTGCTCAAGAGACTCTACAGCGCACTGATCTCGTTTAGAACATTCTAACAAACCCCTTTTCCTCTTAATCCTCTTGAAAACGACGTCACGAGGTATGTGGCGCGATGCACGAGCACGATAACGCACGCTCGCGGCTTAAAACGCTCGCGACAATACGTATCACCCTCTCACGAACCGAGAAACCGGCGGAGACCCGTGTGGCGCCTTTGTTCTTCCCTCGAATGCTTGCTTGGCTTCTTGCCACCGTTTATTGCCAATTCAGTCACGCAAAAACGCTTCCAGCCTCTGCTGCTCATGCGAAAATCATCGAGGGTAAACATCTCAAAATGGAGCGTTTTATAGGTCAGGCATTAAACGCGGAACATTCCGGGTACATTTATACGATAATAGACCCCGGCTCTCTGCTTTCTGCAAATAAGACTGGCGCATGCTTCTGCAGAGAATGATCTTTAAATTTATCTCGGCTCCAGAGAAGCTTAAAACTCTCTGCGTTATTCGGGTCATTTTTAATGTTCTCTTTCCTTGGAAGATCTTTCACGTTACGGCTATAGAGGCTGCATTTTCTGAACGGCTAACGTTCCGACGATTACGCCACAACGATCAAATACATAGATCCTTATCGTTCACGGTATTTCATTCGTCAAACATAACGCTTAGATATTTACTAAAACAAAGTACACAATACTCAACACCTCCGCTTCGCTCGTTTCACAGCCAAGCCAACCTAACTTTGAACTACCAAAAAAAGACAAAAACCGCAGCTGCGCTTGCACAAAAACCAGACTCTATTTCTCCGAAGTAATTCCAACCGATAACCGATTTCCATTACTCGTTTCTAAGAAAAAAAAAAAAAAAAAAAACAAAAAACAAAACAAAAAGAGAAAAAGGCTCGGAATACCTATATCGATCACGAGAAATCAAATACCCCGGCCAATGACGTGATATCCAGCGGTACAGCGAGGGAACGATCGATCGAACGATCAAAGGGATCGGATCTTGGACTGCCCGAGGGGCTCCTTCCGATTCCAGCTCCAATTTCCAGCCACCCTTCGCGACGCCGCGGTTTCTTCGAGGGCTCGATATTACAGTGATCTGTGCTACCGAGCGCAAACTCGAAAGGGGGGTTGGGTGGTGAACGTCTATCGATCGGCGCGATCTACGTGGCCAGAAGCCAGGGTGGTTGACGATCCACGGGATCGGGATTCCGCGGATCCGCGGCCAAGCAAAACGACCAGAATGTCCAACGACGGGATAACCATAGGCCTTGGCAGCTGCGAACAGCAGAGTGACATGCTTCTCCGCCAAGTTTCAGATTGCATGCCGCCATAGCGGCTCGAGGAGATTATAATCAACCAGCCCGGACTGAGGACTCAGATCCACCGAACCGTCGCGCCGCGTCCAACAGACGCAGTTCTAGCTTGCCACCAACTATGCCTGGAAGCCGCGAGACCACGACTCCTTTCTCCACGGTCATCGATCACCACCGTCGATAGACCAACCACGGAATTTTTGGAATTTCGTTTGGAATTCTCCGGTCTAGTATTTTCGGCAAGCGAACGTCGAATTGCTCGACGTCGTCGAGAATTCTTTGGAGCTTGTAGCTCCGTAGATTAGATATTTGTTGCGAGTGACTTATGGATGGATTGAGGGCGAGATAGAGTTTGTAGCGTGGTTCGATTATCGGACGAACGATTTGGAAAGTATATTCGACGATCGAAAGTGGAAAGTAGAGAAATGTGAGTATTTTTTGACATTTATTTAACGCGAATGTACGTACTTGTGCGAGTTATTTTTGGAGAGTCAGAGACGAAATTGAGAGATTTATGAGAGATACAGTCGATCGGATGATAAATTGAAATACTTATTTCCATATAGCATGCTGTAATATTCATACTAATTCATTAATTATTATGTAGCGATAATTATTAATTGTCGATAGCGTATTTTTCATTTTTGAACTTTATCTACTCGTCATTCAACATTTTCTGGATAACGTTCGTATCTAGCTTAATGATATCTTATTATACCGTTTATTAATACTTACTGGTTATTAATATAGTCAGCGTGTGTTGATAAAATATTTATAATATTTATATATACACAGATAACTGTTCTAATAGTTTCTCTATTTTAAACGCATACCGAAGAAATATCAAAGTGCAACTAGCTATGCGATTAAATTATCTAGGTATATAGATTCATAAAAAATAGAATTACATGCATCTTATCTTGCATGCTCCCTAAGCTTTAACATTCCGCATACTTATCAATGAAAAAACATCGGTAATTACTGAAGTTCGTATATTCAGTAAACGCTTCCTGACTTCAAACGTGCAATAAAAAAAGAATCGTATTACTGTACCAGTAATTAACGTCTAACTGTGCACCTTGTTGCGGTTGTCTTATTTAATTGCTGGTAACGATATCAGTCGGATAACACGAGTGTATCTGAGTCGGAAATACTTAACAAGAAGGAAGCGATGTGGGGAACGTGTTTCCGTGTTACGCGCCTTACTACTCCGACTCTATTCATATTTCTGACAATTAATTCTTGAGAGAAATAAATTAATAGATTTCTTGGATCGATGCATAGCGCAGATATCGTCGCTTATCTACGATTATGTGTGGATTTAACGAAATCGACTATTATTAGCAGAATACGAAAATTTATGCAAATGTATATCTTCAGTATTTAGTATAGAGACGTAACCTAAATAGAAATTCCTTTAATCCTTTAAATGCTACAATGCATTAGTTTGAATATTTCGGATATTCTTTATATTATGCGTATGTATTTTGTGCATTTTTAAATATTTGAATTTCATCTATCTTTGTGAATACAACAAGAGACGCAATCTAAATACGATTTTTATCCCTTAATTGACTTACCAATGAATACCAAATGTATCCAGTGTATATGATAAATAGAAGAACGTATTATTTTTGTGCGTTTTAGTAAATAACATAAATGTATACCGATTCCATAAGATAATAGTAAATTCATCTTTTAATATTTAATTTAATTCATGCGCTCTGGTAAAATTCAAATCGAAGCACCTGGCTCCTTATGAACGGTAGTGTAGGTATCGAGGATCGATCGATGTGGATCCGAATCGTGGGCGTGGCTGATAAGGCTTCATTATTCTACGATACGAGACAAGAGCAGGTTTTCGCCCGCGATCTGCAAGTGGAATTTCTCGTAACGTGACTCGTCGATAACATTAATAACGGTAGCAACGTCGTAACCAATTCCTGTTTCCCTAGAAAAACAGGCTGTACCAGAAAAGGGAGAGAAACAACTCCGAAGACGAGTAAACGAAGAGCAGAGATTCGTCACGAAGAAACCACAAGCTTCTGCCAGCTCTTCATTCAAACGAAAGTGTCGTAGACTCGTTGCGTTTTCTATTTGACTTCGTCCTACAGATGGAAACCGCTTCTATGAATCTACAGCCCCGGCAAAAACCCGTAATTTCTACTTGATGATAGCTCTTATAAAGCTGAACTACTTCGCACGCTTATAAAACTTGCAAAACTTGAAGTCGGAATACGGTGGCGGACAAAAGAAACTTTCAGATGTAATCGCTAGGAAAAGCACGGTAATTTCACGAAACCGGATTATAATATACAAAGGCTATGAATATGATATAATTTTCAAAGTGGAAGGCTGTTAAAGTGTAAAAATTGTCTAACAGCTAATGGTTATTTATATGCGTACACACGAGTATCAATTTTAAGTTTTCCTTCGTATGTTGCCACTATGTTTAGAAAACGAAGACTAATTCTATAAAATCCTACATTAGAGTTCCGTAATTCTACCCAAGCGTCGAACGAATTATGGAATCTAATTTATACAATTATTATATTTATCTCTTCACGGGTGTCGACAAACGACAAACATGAACGAAACAGAAATTTAATTTCCTTCTATGAAATTTACGAAATTATCAGAATATCAAATATACGAGTACTTTATAGTATAAAATTTCAACTCGAACAATTTTTCTTAAAATTTTTTAACAATTAACCAGATTAACCCAATTCTTTCAAAATATCAAGACGCTTACAAACGGCGTGTACATCTTGCAATTTGTCCACCGTTACAGCGTCGTCGACTCGACTTAACCCTGTCAGAAGCTCAACGCGTGAATTTACGACTCCTTAAACCTTATAACGCGTCATCCACGCGTCGCTAAACCGTCCTGTTGGCGGACTAATCCGCTGCGTGTTTCGAGGATCTCGCGAATGACACGGCGACGAAACGATCGAAACGCGAATCGTTTGATGTCTCTCTGCAAAGAGGGGTTCGAGTAACACGACGCGCTGCCCCCGACGCGGTATGGGTGCAAATCGTTGCCCGACACCCCGTACAAGGGGCCGAATGAGATGAGAGAGAAGATTATACGGTATGAAGCAGCAGGCAGGGGCATCCTGTCTATCAAGGACGCCTTCTATCTCACTGGCTCCTCCTCACCTTCTATGATCCACCTTCTTCGCTCTCTTCCACCTCTTTTCTCCGGCACCCTTCTACTTCTTTCTCTCTCCCCTGTTGCAACTCGTCCCACCCTATACAGACCACGCAGACACGTCGCAGCAGCCTGCTACCTCGTGTTACTCAAAGGTTATTTCTCCCAACCGCTCTGCCCCTCTTCCTTCATTCTCATCGATTCACCAAGGGAGCAAGGAACTGAAAGCTGGCAAGGATGTCTCGAGATCACGAATCACCTGACCATTTCTTCCCAGGATTCAGCTTCATTTTGTTGTCGTCATTGTCGTCGTTGCTCTTAGGAGATTTGAAAGTTTCGTGGTATCGAAGATATGCGAGTCCCGTGTGTGATATGAATGTCACGTGAAGTGAAACTGGTCGATGTCTAGGGATTAAGATCTTGGAGACGTATGATGCATCCTATCATTTTAGGGTTATCATATGATTATTTATGCTTGAGGATATTTCACCAAAAAATTACGGGTATTAATTGTTATTTCTAGAAATTGAGAACCGAGCGAGAGAATTCTAATACAGACGTGAATTTTTAATTGGTCTAGGTTCTAGAATCGTATCTGCTAATTTGTATTTCTGTCGATTTCTTTCTTCCGAAGTGTATTTTCATCTCTAGTATCACGATCCATGTTATAATTAATGCCTCGGACGATGATCGAGTCATAAAATCAAAGGTTCTCAACATAGTAGTCTTGAGAGAGCAATTATCAAGCTCTAAACGAAGCTTACATTCAAATTTCAGAAAACTTGATGCTCCAAAAATCGTTTGAAACACCAAACGAGAACCGCTGAGGATTACAAGTCATCTACGACAATTTGATAATTTCCGTAATTGATTCTTTTCTCCAAACACGAGATTTAGAAGCAATGATTACAATTATTAGACGATAATCACGGTGAGATAGGCATAGTTCGTACAACGACGTCGCAGTGTGTAGATACAAATCGCGACGCTTTAAAGAGCCGAGAAACGCAATCGTGTTCGACTAAAATGCAGTCACCGGTAGACGCACACGGGGCCAGGCCAGAGCTATCGATTACCGATCAGATCTCCTATCTATGTCAATATTGTATTACCAGTGGACGAACAACATCGCGCGGGGATTAACTCATAAAGAACACGCTGTTTAAAACTGGTTGTCGCGCCACGCACATTGCCCATACACGAACATTGCGTTTGTCAATCTGATCGTCGAAAATGCTTCGACAAATTCGAGGAACACCACCGTCTATAGTAGAAATATCTTTCGGACAAAAATAAAATAACTTTTCCAATAAGTTTATTCGATTTCGTAACCGCGCACTGTCATACGTATATCCTCCGATAGCTAAATTCTAAATAAAGAATTATAAACATTTTTCGTAACGGAATCATCTTATAAGCAATAACACTCTAGCGATAAAAAGGCAACTCTAACGTTTGTTAACATCCGCTTAGATCGTAATGGAATTGAACATGCGCCGAAACGCGACTATTGGCGCGCTTTTCAAACGCTGTTCGATTCGACGTTAATGGTGAGGTGGATTTCATCAGTTACAAGCAATATACGACTCGATGCGTTCGATGGTAAACCAACCGATCGTTTAAGAATCTCCTCGACGCTCGTTCCTTTTCTTTCTCCGCCGTATCAGCAGAGACTTTTCGTCCTTACTTTGCCGTGTAACGGCGATGGTAGATGCCGGTTTTATGGACAGGACAGTCGGAATAGTAAGAGTACTTAAGCGAGTTCCGTAAATGCGGTTTTCACTGGCAAAAACGAGCCACGAGTCGAATGTGAAACGAGAAGCCGCGCGTTTATTTACGTTTAAGTGCGTTGCTCCAAGGGATTATGAAAGAGGTTGAAATAGGTACGCTGGAACCGTTTTCCACTTGGAAAAATTCAATTAAAATGCCGCGACAGCAGAGGAAGATTTTTCACGCACTCTTAATCCTTTATCCTTCTGGGATACAGAATCGTTTACTCGGCGTGTTTTTTATCACACGTTGTAACGAGCTTTTACAAGATTCCTCTCATCCCTTACATCCTGAAGAATCTTCCAAAGAAGATTTTGAAGATATCTCAGAGATAAAATTACAGACGTTTTAACTCTGCCAGATCGTTTTCTACGTTTTGTACAATAACATCGAGGAAGTGTTTCGAGCTATAAAATACGTTCGTGATCCGAATACGTTTCCTTTGTAGAGATCGTGAACAAATGACGCAGTAGAATGATTCAAAGACACGAACTCCGATAATCACAAACGACGAAGATCGTGTTATCAATACAGTAAATTGCAAAAAATAAAATATTAAATTTTCCAATTGGCAAGAAGGTCCCAGGTATACGACACATTTTTATTAAATGAAAATGACAATAAACATGGTGTACGTGAAATTCTGTCCATGTGTAAAACAAATTAATTCTGAGATGGTGTTAGATGTAAGTGCCCAAGAAATACTCTTGATGTTCAACAAAAAAGGTTTATTTAACAATTAACAGTCAACAATCAACGATCAACAATTAACGATCACGCTTCTCGAATGTGTTTGCTTCGCTGTTACACTAGAACCTTCGCACTTCGCACTTTGGAACGGAATGAATCTTTTGTTCGAAACCAAACGGATTCTTTTCTTTGTTGCCCCTCGATATCTCCACTACGCACGCGTTTGTTAGATGTCCGCGACGGTTGCCGCGTATGCATTCTTCGGAATATTCGGCGAAAGAACCGTAGGGATGTCGATGGTACATTAGGCATGCCGGCCTTACGCTTTTATGGTATAGCGCTTTGTGTGGCGAAGCCATCGGAAAGTTGCGTCGTCGAGTGCCGCCACAATTCTAACCCAAATAAAAAAGAAAATAAATATTGTTTGATTTAAACTAGATTCGTCGAACGAACTGAACGAATCGCAAAAGTGAAAAACAAATAGAACTATTCGATTGAAATTGCATCTGTCTTATCACCGATTGCGACACCGATTTACTCGCGTTGTCTCGAATTCCCCGTAACATCGTCACACCTTGATTGCTTATCTATTTATCTCTACAAGGTGTTCTCGTAAAAGGCACTTTGGTCATACCGAATTTCTACTCGCGATCCTCCTCTCTGAGTGCTATTTCAAGTGGACAGAAAACCTGGAGCTTTTCTATTCTCTCGAACGAACTAAATACGTAAGGACGATCATCCTCATCTGGTTATTTTCGATCGGTTCTTCGAAGAATCGATTGTCACCGGTCAATAATGTGATTCGACGACGATGAAACTGCACGGATCGTGGAGTATTTATCGGATGATTCAGTCGTCGACTTCGAGGGGATCGGAATGTTCGGGGTAGAATTTTCGAGTCGTGACTTGGGAGCGTATCGTCGACAATCGGCGTCGACGGAATACAGAATCTTCGCGTGCTATAAATACGTTTTCCGCTGGCAAGATGGCAGTCGAAAGACCTTAAAACGAGCGTGTGACGAGAGCATCGTAACGAACGAGGGAACCCTCGCGTCGTTCGCGTCATTCCTCGAACGTTTCCATTGAAATCACTCGCGGATAATACCCGTATTTTCTGTTTCATCGGCCAAGCGACTGGAATCTCCATAAAGAATTCGTTTATCCTGCAGTATATTGCAGCAAATAAAATATCCTAATTTAACTGTCGTATTTCTTCAAGTGCGTAATATCGTAGGATCTAGATGAAAGAAGAAATACTCGCAGTGAATGTCTTAAATGAGCTGACGAAATTTCAAAATCTTTCGTACAGCACGCGTAATATATTCATAAAGGACGTGTACGAGTGTCCGAATATTTTCTTCAGCAACTGTACGTACTCGCCATCCGCAATGGTTAGAAAAAATATTTACGCGTATCCTTGTTCTCCGATAGAGCGTTTCTTCTTATCGTATTCTACGTTTCATTTCCATAGCATGAAATTGTGGCGATCGTACAAAAGTACTACCAAACGACGCGAAGTCTAATACAATCGAATCCAATCGATTACTGTGCGATAATAAGTGCGGTGGAAAAAAACTTTTTGTAGCCACTGTACTTGCAACCGAAGAGCAAGCCACCACCGTGAACAACCTGCTGATACCGCGTGAGAGAAACACGTCGACCAACGTCCGTGCACCGGAGAACACGATCGATCGAGGTCTCTGGAACAACGAGAGTGGACGAGGGAGCAACGTGAATTGATCGAGGTCTCTACGTCACCGTACCAAGAACGATCCGTCCGCTGTCATCGCTAGGCCTCTCCGAGGAAATATGACCGTGGACAGTGTGGAAGGAAAGGCGCGATCCACAGAGAGGGCAAGATCAAACGCGTGCCGATCGCGAGAGCGCGAGCGCCAGAAAATGACAAAATGATCATTAATTTTCACCAGAGGCGACACACGCTTCAGAACGAGACGGAAAGTACACACATTATATATACGCTGGCCGATAATAATGATAATAATGAAAGCGCTGATGATAGTGGCCAGTAACGTGTAACGCTACGGTAAAAACGTGGTACGCTCTTATGACTTCCCTCGAAGCGGAATCTCAGTAAATGGAACGCGCGATACTTTGGAAACAATCGTTTCACGGACGGTAATCGATATTTCAAGTTTAAAACGTTTGCGGAAGATTTTCTCCATCGATCGACGATTCCATGAAGCTTCGAGATCTATACACAAACGTAAGAATTTCGTAATAATTTTCGTAAGAAAGATATTCGTAAGAATTCTCTATGACAAGTTTGTTTTTTTTTTATTTTGGTTTTTTTACAATTTGTCCTGAAGGACATTTGGTAAAGTGTTATATCTCATTGGTAAATAAAAAAATAAAATAAAATAAATATAGCATGTGGGTGGCTACCCCCAGCGGGGTGCCAGTCTATAAGTGTCCAAATATTTCCGTATGTGGAGAAAAAATGTTGATACAAGGATGTTTTCAAAGTGGACGATAAAACTGCCGGAGCAGAAAAGTTGTAGTACAACGGAAGGAGAGTGGAAACCGAGCCACGAGCTTGTAAAACACTGGTCGATCTCGTGATTGGTTCTGGCTGAATTATCAGCCTCATTGGAACGGTTGCGCGGAAGTGTAGAGAACCGTGCTTCTGGCCGCAATTATGGTAAACTACAATTAGGCTACTGTCCAAACAGGGACACGGTGTCGCGACGTACAAACCGCCCCGGGAGAGAAAACAGTGCCCGATCTGGAACACCGACGTGTAATAGCCGTGATTTTATTCCGTCGGTAATTTTCAACGGGTTGTTCACGGTGGACGTTGCGTTATTATTCTCCGAGTGGAGAAGAGACACGGGGGGGAAGCCTGAAATTCGCCTTCAAGAACAAAACTGCCTATCGTATACTCGTGTTACTGTATTTTTTTTAATGGTTATTGCGGTTAATGGGGGAATATGAAAACAGCCTACCGAACTCTCACACGCGTTCCCTTTGTGCGATCTTTCGAGGATTTACCAAACCTTGAACTTTGACGCTTCTTTGAACTTTGATTGGTATTTGTTGGGTATTTGTTGGTCCATAATAGAATTTTGATCGAATTCGTTAATTTTAGCTTGCGTGATAAAGGGTAAAAACCACAGAGTATAGAATATAAAATGGAGATTGCAATTCGAAACCAACGCTAGTAAATACTATAGAAAAGTAATCTAAATATATGTATACATATCCTAAAAATGCGGTAGTTAAATAATTACAAATCGACGATTATCCGGCAAGTTTTAATTAAATAGCCTAAAATTAGTGATGGATCGATCCTACCAATTAGCGGTTACCATAAAAGTACCTTGAGAAACTACTCTGAAAATGACAATTAATTATCCCAGAGAAGCAATTTAAATGCAGCCCCAATCGTTACAACCACTCACGACACAAGAACATCAGATAAAGATTAACATCTCGAGTCTCATCAGCAGAATTCCAAACTAACCGGAGTATTTCACGCGAATCGTGTTCGTCGATTAATTCCAAGAGATTCCTGGAAACGCGATAATCCCTAATCTAGCGTGAGACATGGCGAGAACAGAGAACGGGATTCAATAAAAGTCAGCGAGTCGTTAATTTACGCGGTCGTTTCGACGCGAGGCTAATTCGCCACTTCGTCGAAACAGCGACGATTGCGCAATCCTCGACGCAATCACGCCAAAGAGGAAGCAAAACGTAGGCGTGTTACACCGGTGCACGACCATCGTAAAGCGACTCGTAAACGGTCCACGAACGGTTGTCCTTTCTCACGAGGGAAAAGGACGAGACGAAGGGAAAGACACTCGCGATTGCTCACGACACCAGATATTTCCGACAAACTCTATAACGGAAACACTCGATGATAATCATCGAACAGGTCGTTACGGGAATTTATTGGCGACAGGTGCCGGAGAGATCAATAAAACACGATGGAAATAGCGTGCGCCTACGGGGAATCCGAGATATACTTTCTAACTTGGCACTGACTAATTAAGGGCCTCCGGTGTAATAACGTACGTGATGAAACAAGGTCCTAAATTGACGCATTAATTAGCCGCAACGGTTTTTCGCTAGAGATTCGACGCTTTAGTTGGAAGGATGATCGAGATGCGTTTCACCATGCAATTAAGATTTTCCTGAATCTTTAAAAGCTATTACAAGCAAAAGCAAATCACGTTCACTTTCGATCGATAT
Organism: Bombus pascuorum; assembly: GCF_905332965.1. NCBI lineage: Eukaryota > Metazoa > Arthropoda > Insecta > Hymenoptera > Apidae > Bombus > Bombus pascuorum. The sequence goes on from NC_083490.1 coordinate 4,164,380, forward strand.
CGTCGGTTATGGTTGTGTATGGTTGTTTAATGACCTATATCTTAAACGACTAAGATTAGCGAGATTTTGCTTCATTTTAGGGCACGTACAGTCCCGAGTAAAAAGGTATGTGCTAATTTACTAGTCATCTGTTCGGTATTATGGAGCAATCTAAAAATCGAAGATAAATGATAGTAATATTTTTGGAAGTAACGGCTAGTGTTAGGATCGGCAAGTGGAACGTTATCTGCGATCGTGAATGGCTAAATACACGTCATATTCGATCGAGTATTCCGGTCTTAATAATTTCCAAAGAAATCTCCACGCCTTTCTCTTGTCTCCGTTTAAGAGAGTGTTGCCAGCCGATGAAGTGGAGCAGGAAGTGCCTCACCGGAGAGCCTGAGAACCGTTTTGCCCAACAGTTTCCTGCCTGGGACTGCGAATAATTTTCTCCGCGCCCCGGCAAATCCCATCAAAGTCCCGATTCTTATCGTTTTCCAGCTACTCCGCGCGTTAACAGTGTTGTAAATTTTAAACGTAGATCTCTTCGGATTAAAAGCGTAAATAAACTTACTTGTTGTTGTTGAAGCGCGGCCCGCGGAAAGCATTAACAGGCTTTCGAAATGCAAGTCTAATGGAAGAAGGGAAGCACACGGGAAACGTATATTCTTATTGATTCGTGTCATTTATTTCACGTACCTTTTCTTTATTCCTCCATTTATACGTACAATTTCTCCGACCCTTTTATGTATTCCATGGAATATCTTATTTTGGAAAGTTAATAAATTATAATACCACGAATGTATTTATTTTTGAAAAAGTTAATCTCAAATCTTAGCGCTCTATCGAGGATACTCTCTCTTTATTTCATTTACTGTATTTTTAACATGTAGTCGAGTTATTTGTATATAAACAGTTAAACATCTAACGAGTCGATGTTTTATACGGTTCGAGATAAAAAGGATTTAAACGTGAAGATTATAATTGAAGTTGCCGGATAGAAATTACCTGTACAAAATCCATTCTGACGATGATTTTGAATATCCACCGGGTGTTGGCATTCCGTAGCGTGATTACATTACGTAACAAAGGTGTATAAGGAACTAGCAGCTATTGTAGAAAAGCCAGGCTCCATTATCGAATATTTGCTATGGTTTTCAACGAATCATCGTCCGGTCGTTTCAATAGGCGAACCCCGGTGAATCTAGAGGCTGAATAGCCGACGATGTCCAGGCAGATGCTAAACATATTACGCTTAATGACTCATACGCTTTACTATATTGCGACTTAACAGCTAACAGTACCTTCGCGTCTATCGAGCGTATCACGTGAAACAACTCGTCGTTGCTTCAAACTCATTTACGTGTCGAACTTTCACGCTCGTCGATATCTAATCGATAATAATTACTTATATCTCAAAATCATCGTGTATTATATCAACTCGTTAATGAAAAAATAAAACGTCGTAAGAAACAAATACGATGCGATCGTCCCTTTTTCGATATCGATACACGTATATGCTGCTTTTCGACAAGATGTCATTTGATTATGAAATTATAAATCGATAAGACCGTGCCAAGATTCTATTCTCTATCGTTAGTTAGTTAGCAGAAAAATATTTGTAGAAAGACTAAGTGCAGCATTAATTAATACTTGCTCCAATTAATCGACGCGATTAGTTGGAATTTAAAACGTTCTTATACTACAATTTAGTTTTCCCTACACGACGAGCGGTTAATAAAGGTTATTTTTATATTTTAATTATGTGCTCGTAATTCTCTTAAAATATTCCAACGCGACTTACGAATGACGATATAAATCGCTGCTTCTCATCGCTTTTCTTCCTTTTCTATCTAAAATTCTACACTTTTTATTCAAACCCTGTCTAGGATCCCGTAGAAAACAATTTACGAATCGTTCGAAACGCAAAAAAAAAAATGACAGCCATCGTCCACGAATTATAATAATATTCCTCTTCGGATATCGTATGTTCGCGTTGTGCACGCACGACCAACAATCAAGTAGCGCTCTGGTTCGCGTTACGCAACGTGCGTGTGTACGCGTGTGCGTCAAATCACACGTGGGAACGCGTATCGTAGGCGAGGATCGAGAGTGGCTCCCATAGCAAAAGGACGAGAACGCAGGAACTCGTCTAAACCGATAGCAGCCTGCCAGAGGAATCGCACGGTCTCTTCCCTTCCCGACCACTTTCGTTACGATACTATTATGAAATTCCGTAATAACCCTGACTATAGCAAGATCGTTGCCTAGATTCCGTAAGTTGTCGCTACGTCTTGTTTACGATGCAACCTAATGACTTCCAGACCTGTTCAAGCTCGTGTACGTAACGCAATTGCTTCCTGTTAAAAGTGCAGCCGAGAACACGACGATGCACCTAGTTTACGAAAGACTTTAACTCGCGAATGCGATGACGTTATTGAAGAATCTTACGGTCGTTACGTCGCTACGTAATTAAAAGGATAATTCCTTTAAAGTTATCTCTTACTTTGTCATCTTTTAAATAATCTTTAAGCGTCGTGCGTAATCTTCGAGTTACGTTCACGAAACTCGAAGAGAAGAATCAAATGAGGTTTCCCAAGAAAAGCTACTACCATTACGACTGGTAAAGGAAGGAAAAATTACTCTCGTACTTCGATAAGGAAGTTAAAACTTCCTACATAACCGCACCATAGAAAACTTTGATAACCATAGCAGCCGTGAAAACCTCCAAGCTATATCGTAGAAAACGATCCGCCTGCGAGATAGCTTTTCCAAGCAATGTAGCATCAGGGCGATCTTGCAGGAGAGGAAGAAGGTTCCCACCGGTGTAAGAGAGACAACTCAAGGTTTCCTCGATGCACGATCCCTTTATGGTTCCTTTATCACGGTGACGTGCCTAGCCGGAGGAGCCACGGCCACCGCGAGCGAGGGCCGCTCACTTTCTCCAATTTGTCATTGGCGTATGGGCAACGATATTGCGATATTAATTAATCTTCCGCGGCGGTGCACGCGCGCATACTCGCCCTTCGTTCACGCCGCAGGATGTAAACCCCCGTTCATAAGTACGACACCAGAACAATTAGAACAAAATAAGATAAGCCTGACCAATCCTAATTAATTTTAAAAGCTTCGAGAATTAGTTAGTTCAAGAATTGTTATCGTTATATATTACGATGATGTATACGCGCTTTGTATTATATTATTCTATCATATTTCTTATATCATAATACACGAGGTAGAAGAGCACATTAAGTCACATTTCCATTTTCACAATTAATTTTTTAAATTCAATACGTTGCTAATTAACGCCGTGTTATCATAAAATCTTCTTACTTTTGGGACATTGAACTTGTATTTTTCTATCATCCATAACAGTTCGTCGCACTAAAATATCGTAAAATACGATGATGGTATTCTTACGTCTGTCCAACTCTTGTAAATAATTTCCATCACTTTCTGCCACGTACTTGTCGCGTAATTTTAAGTGATAACCAAAGACTCGGTAAAAAATTGGGTTTATTGGTCACAGTTATGTTTTTTATTACAAGGAATCACAAGAAGCACTGTCCGGGTCCGTCTCGTGCCATCAAGGAGGAAAGCTCGGTGTGGGTGTGCCCTTTTGAACTTAGAACGCGGTTTCGTCGTCTACACTTTTCGGTAGAAAAGTGAGGGTAACGATCCGCGATGCCCATTGGTTAATAAATGAAACTGTGAAGACAAAAAAGAGACGATGTGGCTCGTGGGCATCCTTGTTCATGAGAAAAGCCTGTTATCTCACCAGACACCCGCTTTCTCCGTAAACAGAAAATGTTTATGCGAAGAGAAATGAAACTGGACAGATTCGGTTTATGGTATCTCCTTGGGCTTGTGGCGGGTCAGTGTAACAATGTGTAGGTCTTGGCGCCCAGACCATGGGGAACCTCGCAAGGACCATCGCATCTGGCGTAACACGTGCCAAACAGAAATTCAATCCGCGACATACACCTCGTCGCACGAATACGAACTACTATTTTTTATTGATCGTTTTCTATTGCGTATCCTACAAACTACTAGTAAGTGTCCTAATAATTATGAACGGGGGTGTACATCAGGAGAACTGCGTACACGTGCACTTATGCATCACTCTCTCGCGTTTCATCGTTCGAGATAAGATCCAGAGCAGGTGGAACGTCTCGTGGTTCAGCACGCTGCCGCGTCGTAGTACGCTCCCACCCCACAGACTTCGAACCTTTTGAACCGCAACCCTGAACGCCGAAGGACGACCATGGGCGACATTAATTTGTCATTGTGGAAATCCGTACTCTACGCTTACGATCCGTCACGGCGATCCGCAGAATTTGTTTCTCGAGATACCGGTACTATGTATAAAAATTACCAACGGTGATCTCAAAATTGGATCGAAGAATTTTCATTTCCGAGGCTGCGACATCTTTAATAACAGTAGATATCTTGATTTATCGGTTGATTTACATTCGGAGATTCCATCGAGATTTATTGTCGTGTCGACGTTGATCAAATCTTGTTTCATTCAATTTTGTCAGATTCATAGAAATATTAATGCTTCAAAAAGGAAATTTATTATTGTAACCTGTATTTTAAATGACCGAATCTCTGGTAAAAAGAAATCTCTATATAACAATCTCTGCGTAATCCGAATCGATACATTCGAAAAGAATAAATATATTTATTTGGAATTCCAACGTCTCGTATCTTTCTCCTAAAACTCGTTAGAAGAGATACATTCCTATTGTTAATAATTAATAAACGAAATTTTCCATGCCTGAGAAAAGACCTCGTCCTTTACAAGCGTCAAGGAACATTTGCAATAGTTAAAGAAAATGCTTGTCTCGCGTATCGAAACGAAATTTAATCGCCGAAGGATAAACTAGGATGAAAGATTCGGTAAAAAATCTGTCTGCTAGTTCTGAATCTCGGGCAAAAATTCCCTGTACGCCAATTCGTCTCAATTTCACCATGACTCAGATCGATTCACTGAATAAGACCACGCGTATCAACGTCGTTGCACTTTCAGCCATGCATCTGGCCATTCATAGTAATGCACGTGCACGGAGAGCTGGGTCCGCGTGTGCCGCTCAGACTTCACCGACCTGGAGAGATAAGATCGAGGACAGGTGGAAAGTTCTCCTCGGCTCCCACGCGACTATCCGTGTTTGACCACGTTCAGACACACGGAGCAGAGACGACAAGCATTTACCGATCCGGAGGATTAGAATTGGGAATACGTTGGTTCCATCCCGCGGGGATTGGAACGTAGTCGAGAGAACAGGGACGTGAGAATGATCGAGAGCCAGTGACGAAACTGGGTCGAGACCGTTGTCAGAAAAATAACCGAGAACCTCCCGGTGTACGAAAGACTCGCGAGGGGAACCAGTTACGGCATTATCTTCTTGCTTTCGCTTCACGCAACAACCGCCATCGGGGAAAAAAAGCATCTTTACTTCGTTCCACGCCGGTGAAGGATGCAATCAGCGTTTTTACGCGTCGCCTACGTGTCTCGTACCTATGGGTTTCTGTACGTGTTCGAATTATATTTGAGAATTTATATTGTATCGTCGATGACTGGACTTTAATTGGATTATCAATCACGCGGCCTATCGCCACCATCGATCGAACTTTGAGCTTTCGTCACGCCGGCCTAATGACTTTCATTATTATGCTTCGCGAATTACGAGACGAAGTTCTAACCGGCGAGGCCGTGGAGTTCAGGTAGGAGCCAGCAACATGATTCTACGTGTATCCTGTTCAACGAGTTCAAGGTACAAGTAAATAAAACCGAGAAACGATCGAAATTTATCATCTACGAGGTATCGTACGAAACAGAAATCATTCGAGTAATTGTCTGTCGTGCCTCGTAACGAAATGCTTCTACGTGTAAAGGTAAAAAGTATGTCACTTAGCATAGCGTCTTATAGAGTAACTTTTTCGCGATCGGACAGCCGTGTTTAACACACCGTGCGACGTCTCCTTTACTTTGGTGACTTTGCGATCGCGGAAAGACCATCCTGCGCCAGGTCAACGCGATCCCAGAGACACTCATTGATGATTTTGGTCGGGTCCAAACGTCGTATACTACAAGTCCAGGCAAAATCAAGCCTGTTTCCTTTCTTGCGTGCATTACGGTACCAGAAGAGCCGGATTGTCGTCCGGATAGGTACTCGACACGCAGACGAGAATCGACTTTTCGCCAGCCGGATGAGTCATTACGTTGAAGCAGTAGTAGCTTATATCGAACCGCAAATGACGCGAAAAACCGCTTGCAAAGCTGGGAAGACGTCTTGCTCCGGCACATCGGACCGTGAACGTTTTTGCGCGTAAAAATTGCCCCCGTCTTGGACGATTGACCATTGGAAATGCGAATACGATCGAACCCGCGAACCCCGTGGTCAGACTTGTAAGCATAATCTCGTTTCTTCGTTGCTTCGATTAATTTTTATGCGACTATTTTTATATTTAGACATTCTCGCAGAGATGAAATTTTTTCCCTTTGCGTGCTAAAATTAAGGTACTTAAACCACTCGTAACATTAAATCATCCTCGCAACGAACTGTAGTGAACTAAATATAAAGTGTGCAATAGGAAGAAGAAACTGATTCTGGACCTTACCGACGAATCTCTGTTTGAATTTCAATTTTCGTTTCGATTTATAAAATTAAAAATCATTCTCATTTTCGTGTTCCTCCATAGTCACGGAAGTTTGAAGTTTTATGTGTGCATTTACAACATACTGATCGTAAAAAGTATTTATGACGTAGTAAAATGTTGTACGAACAGTCTCCGAGTATTTAGAATCTAAAATAAAACCTACGTATCTATCCTATCTAGAATAAAAATGGAATAACATATAATAAAATAAAATGAGAAGTAAGAACGAAGTAATTGAGATGGTTGAATCGTTAATTCGAGAAAATGGATCGAAACGAGAGGCAAATGTACTTGATTCGGCGGCAACTTTCTTCGTGCAGTAGCTTTATAGCCTATTCCACGAACGAACGACAAATTTCCTGAAGTGTTGCACGTTCGACGAGTTATGACAAGTTCGTTTCTTTCGCTGGAAAGCGCGCGCGATTGGCAAGACAAGTTTTCCTTTTACTTCCCGTCCTGCTACCGAGAGAGCCTTCTACGTTCTTCTGTCCACCGTGGCTCGTATCATTCCTCCAGGGCAAAAATGAAACAGAGAGCTTCCACTGGCTGCACTTTCCTTCGTCGAAACGTTTTGCAAGAACTATTAACAAAGAAAATTCCAGTCGACCATAGAACCTAACATCTCGCAAGAAAGATATCGTTTGATCGACAGCCAAGAATAGTCGAATAAATATCGTTGCAACCCTTCGACTTTACTTTGATAGATCGCCTATTAGAAACTACTCTTCCAAGGTAACAGAATTCTAAACCAATAACTTCCTCGCGTTTTCAATTCGATATATTTCTCTAATAAATATTGGGTTGGCAACTAAGTGATTGCTGATTTTGTAATACCACCTAATGACAAAATACGCAATTAATTAGTTGCCAACGCAATATTACAATTCCTACGGTAGGGAAAGTTTGATTGAAAATTTCAAAACCTTTTGCTTTCTCCGTAAGATAATTCAAGACGTTATCAACTATCAGGAATTGTAAAATTTCCAAGCCAACTTTTCCCACTATAGAAGCTATAATATTTATTATAATAAGAGTGAGTATAAGAAATACATTTGTTGTCGAAACTGTTCAACTATAGATTCTGGAGAGTCGAGCCAGACTATGGCGAGAGAACGACGATCTGTATTTCTGTTTTCCGCGGGTCTTGGATCTTGTTCGACCTTGCGATCGGTGCATAAGCGATTTATAAATAATGTATGTGCGTTTATTTATACGTACGCGCGTACGGGGCTGAGTAGTCCTGCGCGAACTGGGCCGTGCAAGGAGCGTCAACGGGCAAAAAGAAGGTGTACCGGAGTGAACACGGGACCGACGAGGGAAGGGACATACACGCGATTGCCCGTATTCGTTTTGGTCGGACGTGATTCATTCAGATGTTACGTCCGTACTCCCTTTAAACCGGTCAACCGATACCAGAACGTGTAGTCCCTGGCGACAGGAAGCTACGAGGTGTTCTACCCTCGCAATCTCGAAGAACCTTTAAATGCCTCGTTTGTAACATCGTACTTTCAATTTTCTATTTTATTATCTCTGCTTTGGTGATTTAAAGCGCTGAGACCGAAGCATTTCGAAATTTTTAAATCCACCGCTTCGTTGCGAAAGAACGTTCGAGCGTGTTACTACAAACTTTTAAAACTCGAAAAAGAAAGACTATTACGATATCGCGAATGTACTTTACGATGAACGGTTTTAAAACTTTTCAAATCTTCCGCTTTCGGCGGCCGAATGCCAACGTTTCTACGTTTCTCGATGTTTATCCCAGAACATCGATCAAGCTCGATCTATTCTACGAAATCCTTTTCGAGGATTTGTCTGGTCCGCAAAGATTCTCAAAATACACGAGAAGAGAGCTGCCGACCGTGGCTCTCGGAATACCTTGACATTTCTAAACCTCAAGTTCGTCGGAGCTGTTGCAAGTTCAAGGCAACCGATCGATCCCGAAACATCCGATTCACTAACAAACGCAAGAGACGTCAAAGAAAGCAAAGCTTGCCGTCTCTTCTAAAGCCTCTCACACTTCCCAGAACCCCGTTTGTACGCCGAAAAAGGGAAAGAAGGACGGATCGAGAGAACGATGGCTGAGAATGTGCTGGAAATTAAAACCAACCACGCAGAAGGTTTCGGAAAACGTAAAACTTCATGACGCGATGAAAGAGAAGCGGACCGAGCAGAGAGGTATACCGGCTCTTACGGCGTAGCATAAACACCGGACGTTTACAAGCGCAGACTCGAGAGAAAAGCGTAAACGAAGCTGATGGAAGGGAAGCACGAGGTAGAAAGTACACTGGTATCGAGGAAAACGATACGTAGCAGTACGTTATGTCTGTTCGATTACAGGTAATCGATGCTCAACACCGATCCAACTTCATCGACCTATAAATCGACACGGGGAAGCGCCTATGGATGGTAGCCAGCGATCTCTACCTGATGAGATATCCAATCGCGCTAGGCGTAAACGTACGATTATTCTTCTGCGGTGTACGTGTTCCACGGATGTATGAAATTCCGTTTGCGAGGAACGCGTTAATCGCCGGCTATTGCAGATATCTCCTATCGACAATGGTTATCTTGCACGATTTCTCCGTTTCTATGTCTCTACGGGGATTTTTGAAAACTCCTGACGAGGTAGATACATGGATGTAGTTAGGATTTAATGTAAGTTCGAGAAGAATGTATATAATCTACATTACCACTGATAAGTTTCGCTCTCTACGTCTTCTACTTCTCGTAAAGCTTTAGCGGTGAATAAATTTCTTAATGTTAGAATTATACAATTAAGGATGTTATTATAACGTCACGTTATAACAACATTTCTATGCGTTAACTGTGCTAAATATTCTGTACGAGAATGATATCGTACGCGTAACTTTTTACGCGAATAATTATACGAATGAACAGCGTTGCAGAACGTTTACGCGCGTGTTACAGAATTATTTAGGAGATTTCTATCGATCGAACGAGGAACGTTAATCGAATAAGTCGGTATCGCTGGTTGTCAGGTGTCGATCTTTGTAAAATCTACTTGATACGGTAACGATATTAAAAGAATTATATCTTCGTGTAAAATGATTCCTACTTCGTTATTGGATTTATTATTATCGGATCTATCTTTGGTTATCCGCGTTTAAGCAGACAGTAATTTCCACTGGACACGGCTTACAGCCGGAAGCCTTAGACTGTAACAACTCGTAAACCTTTTAAGCCAACGGAAAATCTAAAATTCTTGCTTTCCCGATAAAGCTCGAAATTCTGCCTTAGTTTACGTTGCCCGGTCGTCTGCGGTCACATCTGGTGCAGGTTTATTCTTAACGCCGTCACCCTCCGCCGTTTCCCTTCGTTCTTCGTGTCTCTAAACCCAAACCAACCTTAGCATATGTATATACGAGTGGTTCAGAAGTCGTATTAGTCAGCTGCGTAAATCGAAAGGTACAGTAAAGCGATAATTAGACTGCGAATGTTCATGGGAAATTTTTCACATGCAAAAATACACATAATACGCAAACATAAATAGAACGCTGAAAAAATGCTGCTATTAGCTGCTACGCTGATATCGAATGAACGTTCGCAGTCTAAGAACGACCTTACAAACGCTACCTTTCTTTCTTATAAATATATCACGCGTCATGTTCACGCGACGAACGAACCTACGCAATTAAGTAATTTGTTTCTCAAACGTTAAACATCAACGAATCGAGTACCAATCTTGTATTTGCGTAATTAAATTAAGAAATCGCTGAAACGTGGAATTAATCAATTAACTTCCAAGAGGCTCGTATACATCGCCTAGACAAAACCTTTAGCCATCCACGTTCTAACGCTTTCCTAACGTTCTAACGTTTTGCCAACGAAGAGGATCGAAAAGCAAGAAGAGAGCAGAGAAGCGCGCGGCGTAATGAATTGTCGTTGTTCGGACAGATTCACCGGGAACATTAATCAATAAGTAGAACTCAATCAAGGGCCCGGATGATAATGGAGTTTCTGAGGACGAGAAGGAAAGTTACAAAGACGTCGGGCCAGCGGCGCGATCGCAAGATCACAAATTATCCATCCTGTAGCATGAATGTCCCCGCTCCTCCTCCCTTCGATCATCGAGCAATATCTCATAGAGTAGCCGACCTGTGTTTAGCCTATCACGAAGTGGATGTCCTTGTCGTGACCGTGAAGCTAATTGCCGGTGGTCAGCGGGAGGACGAACGCCGGCGGAGGATAAATAGCGACGATGGTGGTGACGACGCACAAGAAGAAGGCGAAATATCACGCTGATTCCCCCTGCGATAGAAGTAGAAGGTGGAGAAGGATGTCGCCGGAACCGGAGGCGAGGGGTTCGGTGCTTTATTTTCTTCGCCGTTTCACCATCCATCATCGAGGGTCCTCCGAAAGGACGTCCCGAAGGTTGGATCCCGTGGCTTGCTCGAGAGCCGACGCTGACGCTCTCCTCGGTTATAAGCCGAGCGCGGATAGAAAAGATGGATGACTCGACTTGTTGAGTTTTTAACTCTAGTTCCTCCTCGGTAAAGGATCTCGCAGGACTTTTTGCGAGGTGCGATGCGAAAAAGCCTGAGAGGATCATCTTGGAGACTTTGTCACGGAAATTGGAGAGATCGCATCGATCCTCGATACGCTTTCCATCAGATTTAATTAATCCTTCGAAACAACTGCCTACGTTATTATAGAGGAGTTATTATGGCAGGAGATACTCCACTGTTCGAAATTCACTAAAATCGAGAAATACGTGCGTAGAATACGTAACGCTCGAAATTGTCGCGAAACGCTTGCTCTCAAATCTTTCTCAGTCTCGAATTTAAATGATCGTTCGAGTTCTTATCGTTTTCTCGAGTCCTCGTATTCGATGTTTCGTTTCTTTAAACACAATATAACTTTAGATATAATAGCCGAAAGATGGTTGGTCGAAAGTTTCCATGTAATAATTGTACAAACAGAACATATATTTTCAAGATGTAAAGAGATAAAAAGACGAGAATACCATTGACAGATTCTTGAACGGAGGATTTTCTTTACCGACGATGAAACATAATCCGAGAATACTACAAGTCACGCGACCGATTATTAACGGCGGGATCGAATGGATAAAAATCCGAAATCACGGCCAAGTAGTCGAGAGGAATTGGAAGAGAAATTATAAACGGAAGGTTTATCGGGCGGAGAAAGAAAAAAGACGAGTCGCAGGGACGGGCAGGTAAGTTGCTCCGCTTCGTAACTACGCGGAAATCGCGTTACCAGGAACGAGGAGTTCTCGTTAAGAAGGAACTCCGTAAATGTAAAGCCGACCGGTACAGATCGTTCATTGACGTGGATCTATCTGGGTTTTCCTGGGAACAACGCCAGTCGTTTCGAACGGCTCGTTCATTGAAACGTTTTATTTTTCCACTAAGAATCGACCGTTTAGACGTATGCAAAAATTCCCATTGACAGGATAATTATCCTCGTTAGTCCGTCAACCAACAGGCAAAAGTGCGCGCCAAGGAATAGATGAAGTTAATTATCGAACCCTATTTTCCGCCAGAGGAACAAGAAATACGCGCATCTCGCGAAAGAAGAATGCAATTACAAGAAATTAACGCTCAGCGATATGTTCCTCGATCCTTCGAGCGTCACCGCAGGATTTCGCGGAAGCAAATGAGATCGCCGCCTATGGTGTTAAACGTTATGGCGTTTTTCGACTCTTCGATGCATGCTAAAATGTATATAAATTGTACGACAAGGAAGGACAACTAATAAATTGTACAAAATCTGCCACGCAGGCTAATTAAACAACGTCAAGTAAAATTCACCGAGAAATTATATAATTCGCGTAAATAAATTTCTTTTTCTAAGCGAAATATTCGAGACGCGACTCTACCATTAAGAAATACTTAAGATTACGTCAATCTAAATCCATAAGCAAACTTCGATCCACCAAAGATCCGTGCAGATCTGCCAATTAAAACACGCGACGTCCCAAACATCGTTGTCCAGCGAATCGTCGTTTCCACTCAGCTACTCCAATTGACTAACGATACAAACCAAGAAGGGTACGACAACAACCCGGCAGTCGAAGGTTGGCCGGACCGGAGGCGAGCGACAGGCGCGTTTTCAATGAAGTCCTTATAAAGGCAAGGAGCGTGCGTGCGACGGCTTCTATGGCGAGGTAGAACGAGCGGAGGTTGCGCGAGGAAAAACCGCGTTTGATTCGAAGGAAAGGAGGAGAGTGGCCTCTCCGGCTTCCCAGATTCGATTAATCGCCGCGGGGCTATCGATCCAGGATGAATGCGCCGCAAGGGAGGCCACCGACGGTGCCTCTCCATTCACTAGGAACGACGGTAGCCACGAGAAGAGGAGAGCTTTCGTTTGAGCGTCGTCGCCACGTCTGCCCCAGCGATCTCCTCTTTTCCTCTTTCTCTTTCTCCGAGACCTGGCTGTTGCGTACGGTATACCGTTACAACTGGATGCCCCCGTGTCTTTACGATTTTCTGCGGCGATCTTTTTGTCGCCAACCACCGGCCGCGGATCGAGATCAACGATCGCGACACGCTCGATTCATAACGATCCACTGCTCCGTCTCTCTTGCACTCGTGGCGCCGGAAAAACTGCACGAACACGCGTTAACTTATTCGAGTTTGCACGCGTTCAAATCGATAAGTTGTCCCTTATAGCTACCTATAGTTGTAGGTCGAGCTTGGTGGCGTTCGAATGGTAAAAATGCAAGCCTTAAGATCGAGCTACAAAGCTTAATGTTTACATATGTTTTGCGAAGATGGCGATCGTAATGAAGATGAAGGAAGAAGCATTTCGACGACGCAAGAAACATTGATGTGCATGGAGCAGAAAGAAGTAGTGGAGATCTACTTTGTGACGGAGTTACGTGAAGAAGATGATAGGAAGATGATACCGAGATTCAGGAAAGAAAATGATACTAAACGATATACTATGATACAGCGAACCAAGACTTCTTATGCCTGATGCTGCTATAGGCAGCACATTAAGTACTTTTTGTAAATTGACAAGTGAGTCATTTAGCGTGTTCATTAAGAAAGATCACAAAAATGACAACTTATAAACTAAGCGTGAAATCTGAAGAGACCGAAGAATCCAGCACCGTTTACTCGCCAGAAAATATAAAGTGGAAAGGCTAACTTACATTTACAGTCTCTACTATCGTTCTTAATCGCTCTATTTTATTATTTTTTCACACGATCCAACAGTTTATAACAATAACTAAACTTGCCTAAACTTGATCTAGAAATCCACCGTGCGCGTTTATCGACTAATTTCACGGACTGAATAATTTTCAACGATGCGAACGAATTAGGTAACACTGGCAGAGGAATCTAATATTTTGCAAAAATTAGATCTTACGGAGCAGTTAATATTCTAATCTATCGCGACTCTCAGGAAAAACAACATACAACATGCTCGCGGCGAACCGTTCGACGCGTTGCTTATTTTTGAAAAAATATGAAACTACGCGAACATCCGCGAAATATCCATAATCAAGCGTATCCAGGAACGTCCCTTGACCCCTGAAGTTCAGCTACTTGAAACTTGCGAGACGGTAGCAACGGTATTTCGCGCGTCACGTTGTATTTCGTTTAATGGGGAAACGATCGTGGACGAAAACCGTGGTGTTGGTTAAGTGGCAATTTAACGGGGATGAATAACATCGCCGAAAGTGCGGCGAGATCGTCGTTTCGCAAGGCGAGAAAGAAATATCAAGATCGGTTGGGCGATACGTCATACGAGCACCACCGGACATAACAGTACTTCGCTTATGGCCGGCGTCGTAAGCAAAGTAAATATATGCGGCTAACAATGGACAGGTTACGCTCGACCAGTCCGTAGAAATTTTGTCCCACAGCCGTGCGACACAAGAATAACGAGGGTGAGACAAAACTTGTACGTCGACGCGACGGCGAGCCCAAAATTCTTGCCACGACGACCTTCTGCATACTGATGCCCTTTAAAGCAGCGCCATATCGTTACGAGCATCGTACGAGTTTCGCATCCTCGCGCCAACTTTTCTCTTAACACGATCCTTGCGTGATGCTGTCGATCCTTGCGTGTTTCAAGCTTTCCTATCGGTATTTTAAAGCTTAAATGGATTATTGGGAACGTTCGATTACGAAGGTTTTGCGAGTTCTTCGGCTGGTGTCTTCGATATTTCAGTCTATCGCTAGATGATACAGCGAGAATCCAAAGTTAGCATACACTTTACAAAAATAAGGTTCGTACAGTATCGATTTACCTATGTTTCTCGTTATTAACTCACATCTCTACGTGCTTTGTATCTTTGCTTAATTTTCAATTATACGCGCAACATTGTACGTGCAAGGTTCTCGAACAAATTTCGTACCTTCAACAAGGTGCACGTGTAACTATCTTGTAATTTCTATACGTATTTTCAGTTTGATTTCAAGATTGACCAATGTAATCGCGATAATCGAGTTCGTCATAACGGTAGCAATGAGATTTCGAAACGATTCGTAAAATAATTCACAGCGTAATTCGTAAAAACATGTCTACGAATATTCGAGTAATTTCGTGAGCCTGTGTAGTTTTTTATCCACGGCGCATGGCATCCAAAGAAAGGATTTATGTTTTGATATACAACGATGGAGAATGGAACGTGTGTCGAAGAGCGGCGAACGCAAGAAGAGACCAGGACCGTTCTATGTTCCCCGCGAGGGCCGTGTCCGCTTGAAAACCGTGGCCATTTCTTCCCGGTGAACACAACGCGAACAGGTATTTGAAGGTTTTTGCGATGTCGTGTTGCACGACACGACCTTTCTGTGAAGCGAGCTCTCGATAACGATCTCTATTGCCTGTCCATAAGATCATCAATAATTTGTCGTGACTTGGGCGAAAACGACAGCCCTTTTTAAACCGATGAAATTTATGCCAGGTTGGCACGCAGAGATCGCGAACCGCTGTATACGCGCTAGTACCTACAGATAATCATCGAATTATAAATTGTATCGAGGGAAGATACAGCACAGTGGAAGTGAAGCTGAACTTTTGCTAATGAGCAGATTAGATCTTCTTTCGTTTGGCTTTAAATTGGAGATCGTGAGCGAACGGACGTTTGAGAAAATGCTTGTGGAATTCTGCAATTTCCCCTGCAAATCTGTTCATTTTTATCGATAAAACTTCACCTTAATTAAAGAGTTCGCTAGAGTCTACCACATGAATTATTCATCGATATTATCGTAATTTACTTTTAGTATAGTCTCTCAGACTATACTAGAGTTCTTCGTGACTCAAAAAACTCCCTTATAAAGGTAAACGTTAATTTGCAAAAATATAGAAAAATATATTTAGCCTTTAAAATGTTTTACCTTTTTTAACAGCTGCTGGCACGCGAACATTTATATCGGAAAAGAAACCGAGAAGCATTTTTCCATAAATCGTTGTATGAAAGTTTACTCGTTGTTCGATAAAGATGCGAGAAGAAACGAATTGTAGGAAAAATTCGCATTTTCGTAATGTTAGCGAGTTCGTATCGCTACATACACTCGTGTCCCGTTATCAAAACAGGCTGATTTCACCGGGAAGAAAATTGTTACAGATAGTTGCGCAATAACGCACCTTAATTGCCAGCGAATCGAAGAATCAGAAATTACTCGGTAATCACGAACACCGTTAATTAAGTGAATACCACGGCACAGTGATGCGCATTGGAAACAAATGAAACAACGTACGTATCAAAGTAGCCAACGGCAGAACGGTATATCTTTCCGATGCCAAGCTTGCCTGGCTTCGTTTCGAATCGATAAGAATGCGATGTATCGATACGCGGATAAACTTCCGATAACGAGGTGCTTTCGTTGCTTCAACTACCTCGCGCTTGCGCTTCCTCAAGTATACATACAATAACAAGTACGTGGTTTGCCAAGTACATTTCAGATTAAACTTGCACCAAGCAACTTTCTCTGCTAAGAAAGAAAAGCGAGTTTATACCAAGTGCAAAACTTCCCTCGAAATATCTTTTTCTATAGAAGAATTTAAAGGAGAAATTCGCTGATCCTTGCTTCTCTTAGGATAAAAGTACTCGAGAACGAAGACGAGATCGGCGAAAGATCGTCTTACGCAGACTGGACGCAAGAAAATTCAAACTACCGGCGATAAAATCCCAAATTATATCGCTGTAGAGTGTTTTCTCTTTCGACGGAAGAATTTAAAAGCGAAATGCACGATTATCCATTGCCTAAGGCATAAAAATATTTCGAAATTAAGACGTAGGAAAAGAAAGGTTTCACGGTGAATCGTGGACGCGTGTTCGCGTGAGCTTAACATAATCGATAGCGAAAACAGGAATATATGCACGCATCTGCAGGCTCGTGCGGATAACGCGTGCACCAGCAACAACAACGGAGAACGAAAGAGAGAAAGAGACGAGGGAATGGTACCGTAAGGCATCTCGAAATCGTTTCACCGGATCAAAATTTCAGGGACTCAAGAATGGCCACGAAACCCCAGAGGAAATTATTTCTCGAAGGCCACTTACCGAGGCGCTCACGAAGAAGTAATCGGACAGAAAATACGGAGCCACGGACCGATAATGGTTGGTCGTGAACAACGCGGCCCCCGGGCTCCTTATCCATCTCTCAGCCTTTCTCTCTTTCCGTCTTTTTCTTGTCCAGAAACAACAACGGACTTCGTACGCAACTCGAAGAATCCTTCGTCGATCTCGTAGCCTGACTCTCTTCTCGTTCGATACCGAGCACCCGGCTACTTTTCATCGCTTTCTCACGTTCGCGAACCCAGAATCCTCGGTCGAACGGGAAGCCGCTGATTACAGGAATTAAACCGCGTATCGAGCCACGAACCGCGCGAGAAATCATAATTAAACGCGGTTAAACCGCGATCTCCGTTAGGCGATTCGATGCTTTCCAGTCGAATTCCAATTCTTTTAGCTTTTCGGGATCGTACGATCGCGAGACCAGGTTTCCAGAGATATTTGCAAGTTTTAGAGTCAATATTTCAGTATAACGTTGTTGTCTATCGAACGATATATATTTGGAGAAATCGTGAGAGATTCCTTTGCGTTTCCTTCGTAACTGAACGTTCCAAGTGACGCGACAACGCGGTGCAGCGTTTGGGGAAATTCGTGGAAATTCAATGAAATTTTCTTACTTTACTTTTGAAGAGCCGACGAGATTGGCAGTGGAAATTATTTAGGTCTATGGGATTGATTATCGAAAGGATCTTTTGTTGCGTGTTCATCGTTATGATATAATTAAACGTGAAAGGGAATCGATGACGAGCATCGGAACATTTCCTTGTCGACAGGATGACTTCGAGCATCGTCAAAGTTACAACGTCACCGTAAGGACAACACGGTCGAACTTAATGAATTGAAATTGACAATGAGAACACAACATCAAGGATCCAATTAAACAGAACGGCTCGCATAGTTCAAAGTAGTTAACGAAGAGTCACATTTTTCTATTTACAGTCGTTGAACGTCTGATCCACGCTGTGCAGGAAACAACGACCATTCGATCGCGAATATTATACATTTATAGAAAATTTAAGAGAGTAAAGGCATACACGACGAACATATTAGATTATCAAATCATATTAGATTGTTGATTAGATTGAAATAATAGACGCACGTTTTTTGTTTTACATTATTTTGTCCAATTACGTACGATCCATTTTGTTCTGTCGAGACAAACATCGCGACATTTCACAGACTTGGTTTTACGTTTGTATGAAGATGCGCCGTTGAAAAAAGAACACGTTTGCGAAAGAAAGACGCTTTTCGGACAGCCTAATACAACGTATCTAAGGCAAAGTACTTCTTGCAGTATCTAATGGACGAAACAAATCCTCGTTAGTTGTATTCGTAAAGATCTAAATTCGCACAAACAGCAACCTTCTATCTTATACAGCATGTAAAAGAAACATAGAAACTGCCATGATTTAACTAGAAGATATATCGATCGTGATCGATAAAAATTCATTCGCCAACGATCGCCCGATATTCGAACTGCCCGATCCTCTAACCTTTAAGACCTACGTGGAATCGGTGTGGAACACGCGTTTTACAGGTATTCACGCAATCAGCTTGCACTTCCGCGATAGTCGTAACTCGTAGAAACGATCCGGGAGAGGGCCGCCGCGAGAAACGTTGTAAAAGGTCAAATTCCTTCGATTCGAGACTCTCCTCGTCAAATTACGAGCCGCGAGACGAAGAACCGTGCGACCGAGGGGCAAAGAAAGGTTGGATTGCGTATGCATTCGTTATTTGCGGTTTATATGGGGGACAACAGCGAGAAGTAGAGAGACAGAGGAAGAAAGAAAGAAGCCATGAAACCTGTGCAGATCGGCGAGACAGAGAGGCGAAGAGGTGGAGAATAAACCGATACAGAGATACCGCATCCAGGCGAAAGCCGACAAGCCAACAACTCTCGAAAGGGCCTGTGCTGTTGGGGTGCCGCGAGAAGACGGCTGGAATGCACCGAGAACAGGTCGCAAGGCTGCCGACATTCCGAAATTTGCAACGGCCTCGGCACGGGGAACGTGTCCCATTGTACGTGTACGAAATTATCCTGGCCTCTGGCCGAAAAAAGCATAAAAAGGGATTAGATTCGTGACCTTTCCCTTTCTCTTCAAGAAGCTCATAGATTCGCGAGAATTTCACCACCACCCTCGCTCTTCTTCCAATTCTATTTTCTTTCCTGGAAAAAGAAGAACAGCTTCTCAAGAATCTCGTCGCAAGATTCCGTACGAATTTTACGACCACCCACCTCTTCTTTACATTTTATTCCACTCGTTCGGATTTTTGGCCGTGCGATATAGCGAGACTCGGGTCTCTTTGTACGATAATCCGTTAATTAAACCGTTAACGACCAAAGTTTATCGGTGTAAATACCTTGCAAATACCTCTACGTTTCGTGTAATCGTAGAATCTATGTGAAAGAAATAGCGAGAAAATGATATTGCACGAATTATAAGAAGTCTCTTTCGTAAACACAAAATATGCAAATGATCTCGAGCTACAGTATAGAAGCGAGCAGTTAAATTTCAAAGCTAAATTTCCTATATTTTCAATTTCCTATATTTCAATGTTCGTATGCATATTGAAAATTAATATGCACGCGCGTCACGCGACATAAACGAAATAAATTACACAGCTCTGACATCGATACAAAGTTTCGCAAACATTTCCCAATGGAAACATCCGTAGCTAAAATCAATATATTATCCAGCGCGTTTCATGCGGCGTGCAATTTTCCTGGCGTCATTAGCGGAAACCAGAAACGCCGCTCGTCATTCATCGTATCGGCTATGGATACGTTTCTCTATACTGTACACCGCAAAAAGCGTTTATACCTATTCAAAGTCCCCTTTTCTCTTCTGGAATCGATTGCTGCGTAAAAACCAACCAGAGAGATACTCGAGAGCAACAGAAAAACGGATAATCGTGGAGAATGGAAGAAACTCCGGAGAATCGAGAGAACCAGAAACGAAACAAAAAAAAAGACCATAAACGTCGTCTTATCGAACAGATTTTAAACAGACGACTGTTCTTAACATATTACACGTTCATACGTATTTCGACTTTTACGAAATCTTAAATAAATATCCGAAAAATGATTAGAAAATGATCAAATCCTCTAGGAATTCTCATCTCGTTTGAACATAACTTGTAACACTCTTGTAACAATCGTCTCTTTAATTCGATGTAACGAAGTAAATTCCGTTCTTGCTCGTATCTGTCGCATCTTTTCATCGCTGTGTTCGTCAACATTGACGCTCGTATTATTTCTATCGTAAGTATTTACGCTTAATTAATTTCACGCATATGATGAACGATTTTACGATACAGATTCAGACTTTGTATAAACTTCTCCATGTTTCTTAAAACTCTACAAGTGTTCAAATATTGTACTTTCACACTTGCCTGCATACGTAATACAAAATTCTGATCGATTAATCGTTTCGTTATGCTTTAGGTTAATTATCGCGTTTCGCGCGAAACCTCGAAGTGTCCTAAAACTTGAACGGTGTTCCTGTGCTGGCGTTTCCAGTACGGTACCGTACGATCCGCACCGTGAATTGATTTTTAACACTTTTATTCTGCGGCCCACCCCCACCCCCCTCGAGGCCCCGCTTTTACGAGGCAATTTTGCTCATCGACGACCGTACCGGGCCCCGTTGTAAATAAAAACCACAGGCAGAAGGAAGAAAACCGTACTATAAAGATTCCTGTTCTTCTTCTTTTAACGTCTCCTAACTTGTACCGCGTGCCACGTATTTATGTCCCGGAGCCCGTGGCGATGCTACTTTTTCGCGCATTCGTTTGTAAATTACTATTACGATTCAATCGAAACAGCCACGACTTCGGAAAGTAAAGAGAAAAAGAACGACGAGGAAGATAATCTGGAGGATTCGAAATATTTTATTAGAAAAACCGATGGAAAAGAGGTTGGGGGGGAGGGATAATTTCGAGGATCCGAAAAACTTCATTTTTTGGAGGAAGATACAAGAACGTTGATATTCCTGAGACCTTCGGTCTATTTAAAAGATACATTTTGAACGACTTGATCGGATTGATCGAGATTAACCTTGAAAAACCCTCAACGCCTCCGCCAATAGCAATTTCTTCCATCTATCTGCGTCAACCTTGAATTCCACTTATATTTCACTCTTTTTTTTTTTTCCTTTCTTTTTAACTCTACGACGAATCAAACGTACAGTGCGTTTTTCCATTTACCAGAAATGGATTTCGATTATAACGACGATAAGTGAAACTCCAGTATTCTCACACTCTGGCTATATTCTAATACCAAATACAGATTATAATTGCGGGACGACGCGTATGGAATTGCGATAAACGAATCGTATGTGTGTATATATATATTGGATGTTTGTGCAAATCAATATTTTTATGAATATAAGAGAAGACATTTATTTCACTCATTTAATATTATAACGAGTAAAATGGACTCTCTATAAAGCGTTATAATCTCCATAACCCTCTATAACCCTATTTTTCATTGTTCCTGCGATTTATCACTTCAATGGATAAACCGTACAGGAATTAATGAATACACGTGATATAAATGGACTGCTTGCTGATAAAACAGTGGTATAACGATAATGGAAAATATACAGTTACACGTACGCGATATGATACTTGAGAAATATAAATAAAATATGAATAGATAAATAATTGTGAATCATCTAAAAATTTACATTTTTGTATACATCAACGTCATAATAATAATACAACATCTACCGATCCTTTATACCATTCTAAATCTTTTAAAAATCTAGGTAATCTTCGTAAATAATTATACACAGATAATTATAGAATATCTACAGATTCTGTATACCGGTATAACCTATATACTGGCATATATAACCTATATACTGGTATAACCTATACGATTCATATAACGCGCGATTTCTTACAAAACGCAACACACCCCTGCATATTATACTTTACTCGTTGTACTTTAATTTGCACATCAATATATCGTATTATATATCTTCTGTACATTTTTGCATCTTGAAATATCTCCGAAACGCAAAAAACATGGACGGTCTAATCATGACGAACGAACCGCTACATCGGCGCGACGAAAGCCTGAAAAGAGAAGCTACACGGGTGTCTGAGTTGAAAACCGTTGGTTCGTTCCGCGGACTAATCGTGTTCACCGTGCACGCTCATCTTACATAACATCGACATCTCGAACGTCAGGACCTTCGTCCTTCTGGCTGGTCCCGATCACGGCAAGGAATTCGAGGGCGAGCAAGAAAGAGAAAATGCCGGCTTGCAATGGACCGAGTACGCACGCGTGAATAAAAACGAGACAGAGATACATACGCAAGTATACGTTAGAGCGAGACAAAGAATACAGACAGAGAAGGATAGATAACGAGCGAGAGAGAAGAAAAGGCGCACGCAGGGAAGAAGAAAGAGAGAGAAAGGAAGGGAGACAGAGAGTCCATCAAGCAAAACTCACCCTGTTGCATTCCAGAGCCTCCGCGCTGTGCTCCTCCTTCTGCTTGAAGCAGCTGCTGCACTTGCTCTTGTTGAATATGTTCGGCGCGAACTTCCTGCACTCGGCGCCGGTGCCACGGACGCCCGCCGTGCCGCCCGACATCGCGACACGTGCGAATTAACCGCGACGACCGGACAGCACCATCGTTCGTCTCTCGCCCCCTTTTTCTTTATTCCTCACCCTCCGGTTCACCTCCGTTCACAAGCACCGAAAACGCACCGAGCAAATACGCACCGACTAAATGCACGCCGGCTAAAAACGCGCTGGCTAAATACGTACCAACGAAATACGCACCGATTAAATGCGCGCCGACTAAGTGCGCACAAACCAAACGCGTATAAACCAAATGCGTATCGATTTCGCACGACAAAAATCGACTGATATCGATTACTCTAACGTAAAACTCCAAAACACGATTACCCAAAGTTGTTTTTTCTGCACACGATGAGACAGTTTTATCGAATAGTGATTTTATTCGTTTAGAATATTAATTTCATTTATTTAAATTTATACGAATTCTGTATAATTTTGGCTTTTACACAGACGCGCGCCACCACCGGCAACGAGTCAGTCCCCAGCGGCCACTCTCCGCGTGTCCGTTACGTTAACGGATCGAGTTAACAGGATTTCGTATTCTCGTTTCGCGCGAGGATCGTCATTTATCGAGCTATCGACCGGCAACAATATGTTCTCGATATGTTTCGTCGATTTCGTTTGTATCTCGCGTGCAGTCAGGTTCGTGACACGATCGAGGATCGACCGTACATCGAAGCGACGCTCGCTTAGTCGAGGAGAGCGAAATGTGCTCAAATCGGCGCCAATGTATGAATAGTAACGTATTACGTTCTCTCGTGATGGTTGACTCCGTAACCGGAAGAAACTCCGATACGCTTCTTTGCCCGATGTTTACATACGCTTCGGCCAATGATATACGTGCTCGGCTCCGTTCGAATTTCGTAACATATACAAACGAGCGCGCTTGTCTCGTGCTTGTGTGTTTACAGTGTGTTTATATGTCACACGCGTTTAGGTGACACGCACCGGTTACCGTCGATATTGCGATATTTACATGATTCGGATAAACGAATCTGGTCGAAATGATACAATATACAGCGAGATGACTCGATCGATCCGATTTACCCTCGCGTCCCAATCGACTTGTTGATAATGTTCCCCTCGAATACTATACGCTGTTCGATGCGAGCACGTGGATTATACGCGGCACTCCGAATCACACGAATCTATTATTAGACACAATAGCATGCACCGCTGTTAACATGTCACAGCACCGATCTATCGATCGTTCGACTAATCGAACTGTTAATCGCACATGATAGAGCGCGATTATTCGATCGAACGAAAGGTCACTTGTTTTTTTGGCTGCTCGAAACTCGCCTTGGATTGTGTAGAGACGTGGCTAAGATGTGATTATTCGTTTGCCACAGTTCACGATATACCAATAGTAGCACCACGAGCACCACGATCCTTATGTACGCTTATACTATATCGACTGTCACAGTGATAATCCCGTGATATGACCCAAAATACTACACACCCGACCACTACGGCAACGACCACGACGACGACGACACTCGAGCACACTTACGACACGTCGCGTTGTGCTCTCCATGACAGAACGCTCCCGCGGACGTCCATCTGCGATCTGGCTCGTTTAACTCGGCCTCTATGCCGTCCGTAGCGCTCACTCTCGCTCGATCGACCGTAGCACGCCCTCTTGGGTACGAGGCTACGCCAGCGCCAAACTAGTCCCCCATTCGTCCTCTGGAACATAGCGCCACGGCGTAAGAATTTCAACTAATCATCTCGCCGTTATTCTTTTATTCTATTTTCTTCGAATTTTCTTGATCACGACCCTCTTACTTAATAATTCACCAACTAATAATATTAGTAAATTGTCAAGTTACAGGTTATAAATTATATACTTTTCTTTTTTGCGTCGAATAGGATACTCAAATAATTTGTAACTTGTAAAATTTGATTACAAAATTTCATTTGCGTCATTTATTAAACTTTTTATTGTTATGCAAGAGAATTTACTAATACTTATAATTTGCAACTTGTGAATTGTAAGATTAAAAATAAACGATAAATACTATAAAAACATCAAAATTAAATATAATTCATTGACAATTGATATCGCTTACAAGAAATTAAATAATATATATTATCAAACACATTAAGGTATGAATAATAGATTCAACAATTGAATTAATGTAACAATTAAAATCTAAATTTAAGGCCAAGATTTATACATCTTAGCTATAAAGAATTTCATAAGACTTGGTTTTAAAAAAGATACGTATGTATGCCTGATATGATCCATCACAATTTGTACTGAAATAAATTATTTGTATAAAATATAATGTACACATATAAATATAGAGTGACAAGATAAAAGATATATTTGCAATTTTATTTTATAATTAGATATACTCCTAGCAAAGTCACATTTTACAAAATACCACATGCTATCCGAATGATATATATTTCGTGAAATGTGGTTTTGCTAGGAATGATGTAATAATCATAAGTACCTTCCTAGCGGATGATATCTTCCTTACTTTCCAAACGTAATCAAATATTGAAGTAAATGAAGAAATATGACTTCACAAAGAAGCACGTTTGAACAAACTCAAGTTGCAAACTACGACTTGACTCATGCGAATGCTTAAATTGAATCAGCTGATTTTTACATCCGGTTCAACGTTCGAGATTTCTTTTCCGGTTCATCCAGACCAACGTTCCAGTGTTTGGAAGTCTGATTGTAAAGATGGTAGATGAAGCTGGTGACAGGTTTGTAGGCTAAATTATTTTCGGCTTTTTATACAAAACTGGATACTTCTAACTAACACTAATATACATACCGTAATTTAATATAATAACGTAATAATTAATTTTGAAATGAAATTAACCTCGAATCTACTCCCTGGAATTCAGGAGTTTAATCTTTCATAATCTCTGCTGCAAGTCCGTGAATGTTTTACTAACCCGTGAATTTCCATTTCAAGACAAAATTAAAAATGATTTCATTATAAAGATTCATTGTTTTTATGTACTATGATCATTTTTTTGCCACATTTTTTTTTGTCTCCTGTCAATCTCAGTAACATCTTTGAATCATTAAAATGTATATTAATTTGATAAATATTGTTAGAATCCAATAAAATGTTATTTAGACATATAACATTAAGGATAATGTTACTGTTTCTGTTATAAATGTGTTTGTATTCAAACAAATAAAGCGTTGATCATCTCCAAACAACATCTTACATAACACACAAAAGAATTAATTTATAAGAAGGATCGTACTATTTGGCTTAAATTACACAATTGATATATGAAAATACATTTTTGACTTTATAAGAATGAGTGTAATTTATATGTTTTATTATATATGTATAAATTATAATATAATATTATTTTGAAATAATAGAATTATATTTATATCTAAATGTAATTGCAATTTATATAATTTATGTAAAGTATTTATTTGACAATTAGGTAAGGATTTCTTACAGGGATGATTCCTCAAATGTTGCCATCATCAAAGAGGTATATGATAACGAAAATGCACATGAGACATTTGAGTATGAACTAGAAAGAGCATTAGAATCTGAATGCAGTTTAATCGTTATTGAGCCATCTAAATTAGGTGATGAAACCTCCAGGTGGATAGCAGTAGGAAATTGTCTTCATAAGACTGCAGCATTGTCTGGTCTTGCTGCTATAACTACAGGTTTTTAAAACTTATGTTTCATATTATATATGTATATATTTATATTGAAATATTATTCTTTATACAAAGTATGTTACTACATATTTCACAGGTTTGATTTGGGGTGACCAGCCCTATATTTGTGGCCCATTAGGTTTTATATCTGTAATATCCTGTGGACTTTATACTGTTTCTTGGCAGTTTGATCCATGCTGCCAATATCAAGTAGAGACTGACACAAGCAAATTACCACATGTAGAATTGTTGGCAGTTCTAGGACCATCGTCTCCAACATTTCTCGTAAGAAAAGATGATACAAGAAGAAGAATTCTTCACACGACTATTACACTGGTAGCTCTCAGCATCAGTGCTTGGAGAGTTTATCAGGCATTTAAATGAAATGTTCGTTTGCCAAGAAAGAGAAAATCTGAGTTTTAAAAAACAGTAAGGTAGGCCATACGATATATTGTAAAAGATCGTAATAAGGCCTAGCATAGAAATCTGTGAATTACAATTTCATGTAAATTAGTGGGGATTGTTGAGTCACGCAAATCTATTTTTGTTTAATGTTTATATTTCTTTTAAGTTTTGACACTACCTCACAGGTGGATGCTGATTTTACAATAAAAGGGAAAATATGTAATAAAGCAGACTAAAAGAAGCCTGTTCTAAAACCACTTTGAGTCTAAAACATGATATTTCTTAAGGCTCCACATTGTTACTCTATGATCTCCATCTTGTTGATTATATCACAGTTAATATTAACACAAAAAAGACACAATCATATTCATGCAATCACTTATGTGATATAACTACTAATATAAGTGTTCTTAGATTTATGCAAAATTGCAAACGTACACCTGAAAGGTTGGACTTGACCTATATATTTTTAGAGTGTAAATAAAGTAGATAGAATACACTGCATATGATATATTAAAGAGAATGTTGCCTAGATTTTCTCACCCAATGATATAGTCCACTATGCAAAAGATATTAATATTCGGAAAAGCCATTCTTGAAAATATCTAAAAAAAATTTGTCCTAGTATTATTTGGCAAACATCTTAATCAGCATAATACACAAAACTTTTGTTAATTACATAAGACTCTCTCTTATCATGCTATATACAAACACATGGGATATCAAATTAAACGTCACAAACATTTCTGTAAGTGAATGATAATAATAAATATTACATCACGTAATATAAGAAATTTTTAGATACATTTTAAGTTGAGTAATGTGTCAAATAATTCTTGCAAATTACTTGTAAATATAAACAAAATATACCAACATCTAAGATTTTATGACTATATAGCAGATATAACACAAAATTGTTATTTACATGATATGTAAGGAAACCTAATTGC
Source organism: Bombus pascuorum (assembly GCF_905332965.1). Classification (NCBI taxonomy): domain Eukaryota; kingdom Metazoa; phylum Arthropoda; class Insecta; order Hymenoptera; family Apidae; genus Bombus; species Bombus pascuorum. The sequence goes on from NC_083490.1 coordinate 4,192,141, forward strand.
TTTAGAAAAATCTTGAGTACTGTATACCTACTTTCCCTTAACATAAACAAAATGTAAAGTTTATTTCAATCAGTATATGCTTTCTAATATTCATCTACATTGTTTTAATATTTAAAAAAATCTATATGAGGTAAAAATTAAAAAAAAAAGAAAATAAAATCAGCAGGCCAATACGTTTTATGTAGAATTTAAGAGTTTAACTATCTTTGCATAATATCTTTTACCAATAAATCCAAAATAAAATATAGTTATTACATATGGTGTGCATTTTATGCACAATACAAACATATAATGCTTCATTATGTTAATGTGAAAAAGTATGTGTTCGTATTTTTTTTACAATTAAGTTAACGTCAATTATAATCTTTTTAAATTAAATTAAAATTTACAAAAAATCACTGATACATAACAGAAACTTAAATAAGTGTTGATAATCCTGCCATGACAACAAAGTTTGTACCAATTAGTGTACATTATATGTCATACTTTAAATGTCTCAGTTATTAGCCAAATATTTGTTATGATACAACTTATAATATTTTATAGTTGTAACATACAAAAGAATATGCAATAAAATATCTATTATGGATAAAGATACATTTGATGAATGGTGTGTTAGGTAAATTTATTGTTCTGTAATTTATAGCTTAAAAGGTCTCTATTTCTCTGCATTTTCAAGCATTTATTTTTCTATGTCAAATTTATGCAAGTATCTTTACTTTCTGTATATGTCTATATTTTACAGCTTTTATTATATTTATAAAACGTAATTTCTGTAATTACTTATCTTTATATATTCCATGACTTTTCAAGTTTTAGATGACATATATTTTAATGTGCTTCAATCTAAATTCCATTAACACGTTTGTAGTATTTAAATGTATATAATGTAAACATATTCCACCAATGACTGGCATTATAATAAAATATAATTTGGATATAATTTTGTCCAATGCATTTCATAAAACTATTCTTTTTTCAAGATTGCCATCAAGTTTACATAAAATTAAATTTATTATAACGTATATTTCATTTTAGTTATAACATAATAATAAAAGATAATATAAATATAAAGGTAGAAACAGAATGTTTTTATAAATAACAAGAAACAAATAATTGCCCCTTTATTATAATCATATATTAAGTATTATGATTCTTTTCCCTTCTTAGCTCGTTTTTGCATTATCCAGAAATACAATGATGGACATAAAGTGCGTAAATATACTGCAAATTTTGGAATAAATGGTGCAATAAGTACATCTTTTTCTCCTTTCAATACTGCTTTTAAAATACAATCTGCTACATATTCTGGAGAATATCCCTCTTGTGTGTTTTTATCCATTACTGTAATTGCATTGATGTTTATACACAATTACATTTTACTAAGATTAATTAAGTTTTTAGTTTACAAACCTCCATAAATTTGCCCATTTCCTGTTAATGCATTCTGTGAAAGAGAAGTTTTTACATAACCAGGACTAACAGTTGTAACTTTTATATTTTGGTCATACATTTCTGCTCTACAACAATCGCACCAGGCTTGCAATGCATATTTAGAAGCTGCATATGCAGACCTGTTATATTAAAAATAGTAATTAAAATTTTCTAGGAATTGCTTTCAAATTTAAATATAAAATATCCTAACCTGTATGGTATCGAAATTTTTCCCTGTATGCTACTAACACATATTATGTGACCTGACTTCTGCTGAATCATATATGGGAGGACAGCTGTGGGACACAATAGACATTTTGATAAAGAATCAACAAATTTCATTGAATTAGGATTAAATAATTACCTTTTGTCAAAGCAATTTGAGCAAAGTAATTTGTAAGCATTACTTTTATATCTACATCCATATTTGTATTAACAACTTCACCTCTATAAGAAATGCCAGCATTGTTAATCAAAATATCAATCTTTCCATGGATATCTATCATTTTTGAAACTTCAGTTTGTAGAGAATTGATATTAGTTAGATCTAATGGTACAATTACTGGAGGATGAGTTGGTATCGTCTAAAATAAAGTCAAATCATTTACAATGAATTTTAAGAAAAATTGTTGTCAATGGATACATACGACATGAATATTCAATAAGTCATTTTTCACTCTTTGCAATTCCTCCTTTCTCCTAGAAATTAAAATAAGTTTACAGCCACAGTCATAGAAAACATGCGCTAATGCCTCTCCTAATCCAGAACTGGCTCCAGTTATTATCACAACCTAAAATATCGGTTGAAATATAGCAGGTGATTATTTTTAAAATTTACAAATTCAAATGAAATATAATTTACCTTCCCACTTAACATACTTTTTCTTCTTTTTCGTTGCATTATATCAAAGAAATGATATATCAACCATGGGATAGTAATTGGAAATCCAAGTAACGTAAATAACCACCATATAAGATGCCAACCTTTTAATGTTTCTTCTCTCATGATTTCATATATTTGTATATATTTATGAAAAAATCAGGAGCTTTCAATAAGGGGTATTAGAATTTGAAACATACAGAATTAAAATGATAACTTATGTATTACGTTATAAACCATACATTCTATAGAGATACGCGTCATATAGCGAAGAAACTTTAACCTCTATGCTCTTAAACTTTGACCAAACACATGGAAACCATACATTATATAGAATAATATCTGATAATATGAATTTGATGACAATATACCATAAATAACATAGAATATAGATGTAACAGTCGTAGTTGAATATGTATTCGCAAAGATTCTTATCATTTCAATGTAGCATTCAATATTATCGATTGACAGTTACACACGTTGCATTCCTATACACGACTTTGTAATTTTTTATTAGTTTGATAAATAACAATAATTGTAAGACTTAATCCAAATGATTTTGTCTATATAAGGATTGCAATTAATCTTAATGAATAAAATAGATATCTATTTTTTAAGGAAACTTTTGTTTCCTTCAATTATTAAATACCTATATCGCTTCAAAAATTAAGGAAATCTGGAAACATAAATTTAGACTTTAATAACTAAAATTTAGGCTTTAATATCTATTCATTTATTGTAACAATATGCAGTAATATATACATTCATATAATGTTAGCATTGACGATATGTTCGGCTATATATTACCTACTCACAAAATTGTTTAAGACTGTTTTAAAAAGTTGGCGTACATTGACGACGATGTTCTATTACACAAAAGCAGATATAGCATTTATACACTGGTTCAATTCGTCTTTTACCTTCTATATTAACGCTAACATATAAAAATATGTATCTTAAATATAGTTCTTAACTTGTACCAATTTCCAAAAAATAATCGATTTGGAAAGTGATATTAATTATCAGATCTAACCATGGAGAAGAATTCCACTCGATAATTTATTTAAATAATTACCAAACGAATAATGTTATAAATTATAATGGATATTAAATTAATGTTGATTTCATTTTATTCTAGATCCATATTTTGCTTTATCAATGCTCTTATCTTAATCCATTAAACATGTTGTACTTCCAGGAACAGGACGGAAAGTGCCGCGAGACTTGAAAAAAAAAGCAGAAGTAGAAAAGGAAACATTGAAGTATGTATTTGTTTGAATCTGAGAAAGCGGCTCTACTCTAGACGGTGGTTGATGATTGGTCAGAGTAAGCGCGCCCATGTCAGCTGTGTGACACAGAGTCGCTAGTCGTCCGTCGTAGACGCGGATTCGTGCAAATGGCGTCACTGGCAGTATGAGCGAGCGTATGCCGTCTAATAACGCGTACGGGCCTCGTCCGGGCGCGGCGCCGCGCGGCCCAGCCTGACGGCGAGCGTGAGTGCGACGATATTGGTCGAGATCGAGGGAAAATTAATACAAAGAGATCGTTAAATTTCGTCGTCAAGTTGCAACAGTGTATACGTATCAACGACGAGTGGTGACACGCAGTGAAAAAGAGAGGTGAGTTGCCAGATAGAGAAAGAAAAGTCGACAATAAAGAATTCTGGTGATTCTTTACAAGAAGTGCTGTGTTACGCATACGTGTTCATTATTCGCAAAATAAACGTATCCTCATCATGCATACGCTTCGGGTATGTTTTCGATCGTCGACTAATTTTTTTTCTACGCGAATGACGAATCTATATTATGCAGATCTTTTGATTGCATCGATGTTTTTATGCAGGAAGATTTTAGTTAGTTGTTACAAAGTATAAGCGCGCTATACAGTTTCTGCCACAGGGTAGTAAGATAAAGATGACGATTCAAAGCGAATTTCTAAGCGACTTTTAAACCATGATAGACAAACACGATGAAAGGAAAGGAGTAAAATGTACGCGCAGTACATACTTTCCTCGTTCGATTCACAACCATACTACTTAGTGACAGGTGCCATGCGTGTATCATTGCCAAATCTATCTTCACTCTTCAAAATACTATATCGTTCTGTGTATATTTTCATAGAAACGAAATATCAAAAATTAGTATTGTTCTTCAACGTGATTCTCATCTAAAGTATCATACGATCGTTACGTTTTATTGCTTAATGCGTATATTTGCAATGAAGCGTGTAGTATGTTTATCTTATACAATGATTAGAAATATTCTTATCGTGTTTCGTAAAAGTTTTTATAATACTGTTATTCTGACAAACTATTTAAATATATGCCGTTGTTATCGTGTAATCAGGACGGCCATGTTTTTCCCAACTAAAAAACACGTTTCCCGTGGCCACGCGCACGTGTGGGCGATGCAAAATGTTTTTGTTTGCACCGCGACGAGTTCCTAAATACGACCTATGGTTGCATAAGACATAAGACATAAGAGATCGAGGAGTGCCCATTTGAAAAGAGTTCTGACGTCTTATAAAAACTCTAAGCTTGTTTCTATCTTCGATATACAGCTAGCCTCGCGAAACGATACAGATTACAGAAACGCGCAGTTATACTAATATTGCCTTTCCATACATAAGATGGGATGGCAAGTGTTTAAACAAAATAGAATCACAATGGAACATTTGATACAGTACGCATGGTATGTATTTCGCAATTACGTCAGAAAGTATTGCTTGTTATCCTCGTGTACGATCGCGCATTTTCTACTCTTCTAATTTATCGATAGAGATAGATTATCGATAGAGTCTACGGTCATAGAACATGCTTTCCACGATAAGAAAATTTCAGTAGCTATATTAGCGATGCATACTATATTTTGTTTTCTATAAATATAACAGAATTTTTAAAGCCACACGGGGATAGGAAAAATCCTTCGTATACGAACGGATAAAGCGGTTAACCTTACCGATACCAAGTGACTCTGGGGTGAAAGGGCATTAACACTTTTAAGATAATAATGTAGTGGAATATTAAGGCCATTTATTAAATAGAATTGTTGCAAAGGAAATCCGCCCTGATAAACTTGCTTGCGTAATATTGCAAAGAAAAAAAAAAATACGTGGTACCGTAAACAATATTAGTAAAATCATGATCTTTGTCAAATATGACTTTGGAACTTTTTATCAACGGCTAAATGCTATTTTATTCGTCTGTTTGAAAAGTAGTAAGTACATTTTACGTTCATGCGATTGAAATTATAATTGCACAAATTTCATCTATCCTGTGGATAATGTTGGTAAATTCCAATGCGTTTATAAAGATATATCGTCAGCTGTTAATACCTCGATAAATGGAAAAAGATCTATTCCCGAAACCGGTTATAACGGATCAACCCATAATTTGCGATATCGTGTGTGTACTATTCGATGCCTATTAGAAATAGACTTCGATTTCCGTTAGACGTTTTCGTAACATGTATCTCGGTGAAGGTTTCCACGCACCTTTATTAGAGGTATCTAACACGTAATGCATGTTAAAATCGACGAACCGTTGAACATACGTTCAAGCTAACTCTTTTGCAACTAGCACGATTCTTTACACTTTACAGAATTACGATTGGGGCCAGTCGGTAACCAAGTTGCGGGTTTTCAAGTAATTTTAAATTTTGTCATCCTATTCAAATATATGTAACTTCGTGTAGTTTAAACACAGCAGTACAAATAAGAAAAATGTGTATTATAAAAACACACTTATATGAATAAGTATTAGGCTTACCTAGTTCTTCTGTAACACGTGTAACTACATGTATTAGTTTTCTACGTTATGGCTTAGCATGTTAATTAATTCTGTCATTGTAATCAAACCTCAACTTTCTAATATTCATTGGATTTTGCTTGTAAGCTAACATGCAATAAGTAAAAAAGTTTATGTGCTTTAGAGACGAAGTAACGCTACGAAAAGACGTACGAATTGATGTGACATTTTTCCGTATGATCTTTAACCTATTAAGACGAGTTAACTCATCGCTCAGATTACCAACCTTTCGGACGCAATTTCTTTATTTAGGGATCTTTTATCTGTTTACGTGTCCTTTTGTTAAGGATAAATTATATTATATTTACCATGCGTAAAGACAAAATTCGAGCACTATTCATACTTGTAAGTTACAGTATAAAAAATAAATTAAGTTTACTAAAATAAACATATGTCCCATTTAGTATCGTTGCTTCTTATTCTAGTTACCTTATCATAAAGTTATCGTATCGTTATAACGTTACATGTATGATCATTTTCTTATTAAATTTTGTTAATTTATAAACTGCAAAACAAATTATATACGATACAATCAATAAAAATAAAGAAATTAATACGAATTATACCAAAATATGTTTTGTATCGAAATTTTTATTTTTTCACAAGAACAAAAAAGCGGGTTAAGGCGGTAAACAATGATGTGGTTAGGAAGTTAGGTTATTTGCTCGTAAATGACAGTTGATCTGCAAATATGTGTGGTGTTTAATTTTAGACTGGGGATATCTGCGGTTCTGTCGAAGAAGTCACTGACCATCGAAAATTCTGGCGTCACGTTTTCATGGAAATAAGCGGCCGAAACGGCGACTTTAACGATTCCCGGTCGTTCAACCAGGCATAAAGGTTGTTTACATGCTCTGAATTCGCACGTTAGCAAAGGATGTGTTCCAATGGGAAACGTTCTCTTTCATTACACTTAAAATGCTTCGTAACAATCGTAACGATAGTTTTATAAAAAAAATACTTAACAATTTTTTTAACGAGAAGTTTCTTGCATATAATAAGACGCAGAGTTAACGGAAGTAAAGACGAGGAAAAAGAGCGGAAGCAAAGTTCATTAATAGACGAAAAAGATAGACAAGCGTCGAATAGAGAATTGTAGACTTATCAGCGGTCCGATAAATTTGTTGTGTCTGGCGGGAAGGATTCATCCTATTGGGATTGAACATGTAGACTTTGTAACCTAGAGAGATTTTCTGAAATGAGGTCGACTAAATTCTACGTTAACGATCTCGTTCTAGATTTCTTTGTATTTCTTTATCACCCACTCGTACTTTTTCCCTTCTAAGTCTTCTTTTTTTAAAACTGTGTTGCTCCCGTGTTAAGAATGCCATGTCGTGGCAAATTTATGTTTTTATTAATACAGCTGAGAAAATGAAATTGTTTCACTTACAATTAGTAAATATTAAAAGATGCTATAGTACTTAGCCTTAGGTTACAGTAATTTGAATAAACCAACACAAGCCAATTCGAAATCAGATCAACTTACCAAACATACTACAATTTATAATCAGCTGATATTCGAAGTAAGAAACTTCTGCAATTTTTTGAATAACGTTTTACGGAATTTTTACGGAAACTGTATCGTTCTCTCGCTTTCGATGTTACCGCAAAATCTTTCAATTTTGTATCGATGCAATCTTATCGATCTCTAATAATATTCATCGTAAAAAATTGATGACCGAGAACAAATCTGAAGCTAACGAGAAACCCGCGATTCGCATATAAAAAAAAGAGTAAAAAAATTAGAGAAATGAATGAAAATTGAAAAAATGGAAAATGTGCGTGCAAATGCGTATCGACGCGACTGTGATCCGCAGAGTGGCGCTGAAGAGGGATGCAGGCCGAACTGGTGTACAGAAAGCCGTTAACAATGATGACCACAACGTCCAGCCAGAGTTTTCATCGTCCTGCGACAGGGAGAAAAGAGAACAGCGGTAGAGACTCTCGCGAGACCATACACTCTGGTCACTTTATGGTCTCTGACTTCGAGGCGGAGGCCCAGGACGACGAAGATGAACTTGCTGTCCCAGTGCCTGACGAGGAAGCTGCCAAGATCGCGATTATCGCTTCCACAGGATTTTTACAAGAGAAATTTGCCAGTAGCTCTTCGAACGACAAAACTTCTCAGCAACTCAGCATTGAAACGTCCTTGAACAAGTTGTTCCAGTGCATGTCGCTCGCATACAGGTGAGTTTCTCTTTTCCCTCGGTTTTTCTTCGCCAATCCGTTTTCCTTTCGTCTGTTTTCTTAGGTTACCGGCAAGTATCGTTTATAATTTTTATTAAATCTCTACGATTTCTTTTGCTTCTACTATTGGCTTGGCAACTAAGTGATTGCGGATTTTGGCATTAGGTGGTATTGACAAACTCCGCAATCACTTAGTTGCCAATCCAATATATCCAAACTGCTATTGTACAAACACATACGATTCTTCGTCCAAGCAATGAATATCGATTATACTGTTCCAACTAGAAATTGTATTTAAATTATTCAAGAAATGTCTATCCATCCAAGTCGTTCGAATAGTTATGAGTGGTAACGCATATATAAATTACAAATGGATCTTAACATACTGTGTGGTATCTGTCTTTCCATCGATCACGAAATCGTCAAAGTCGTGAGAAATCGCGTTTCAGCAATAGGAAGGAAAATCGAACTTTATACCATCGTGCCATTGAATAGAGCGGAAAAGAGCGTCGCGTACTCGTCTTGTAACAATCTCGTGATTTCAAAGTGTTGAGACGTTTTGCAAGAACTCGCAAGCGAGTGCGTGGCGTTTCCTCTCGCAATCGGTTCCCTCGGGAGATTAGTGGGACAGCGCAGATTCGATGGAACTGTATTTCGAGCTCGGCAACCGGACAAATGCCGTCCGCCTGATAACGGACAATTGAATTAATGAAGAAGAGGCCGTAGAACCAAACGACAACACCGCAATTAAACTCGGCCTCGACGAAGCCGACAGTCTGCCTCCGCGACAATTTCCGTTTCCCCCATACGGCACCGTTTGAATCCCGTCGCGAAGACTTCCTTCGGATCCTTTCCACCTCTCAATCAACGAAGACGAGTTAACTCGTCGTTTGGAAATGTTACGATCGGAGGTATAAATAAAGAAGTACTCGTAATCGATGAATCATTGTCCATATTTTGGAAATTTAATGCGGGAATGTTGCGAACACGCTGACAAACTCTGATACAGCGATTAATATTAATAAACATTTCTCTCTTGTTTCATATCGTTCTTTCGATAAATTAATAAAAATCTCGCGTTGTTTTGAAATTCGTGTCAATTCCTCCAATTGGAAATATTTTTTGGAGTAAATTATTTGTCGCTTTATCATCGAATTTTTTCCATTTTATTTTCGTATCTAATCGTCCACCGTTTAACACCAGCAAAATGGATTAATTTGATCTTTTATTTTTTAATGGCCAGTTAATGTGTATCGATTAATAAGTCGATCGAAAGCCTGGATATTTTGAAAGTTTGATGAGCTATCGATCGATTATGGAGAATTACCGCTTAAATCCAAGCATTAGATCGGCTTAACTAACGTTATATCGAGATCGATATAACTTTCTTGTCATTTTTCCATTTGGGAGTATCGATTATAAGTTGGTCTTATCCGAAAACAGTCGATATCGAGGTCCTGTAATCCGAGTGCAGTGTAATCGAGAACAAGACTCGTTGTTTGGAGTATTTTTAACGTGGAATCGGCCAGATGGCGAAAACACTTCTGCCCCGTGGATATAAATAAATATTTTGGTCGACGGTTTTATCCGTAATTCAATTTTTATGTCTCGCAATCTCCTTGTATCTTACTCTTGCGAAAGTTGGCGTGAAAAAGGAGAAGAGAAAAGAACGTGTACGTTTGTTTTGGATACGCGAATTTGATCGCAGGATGGTCGTGAAATTCTCGCCTGAATTTACGACGATATTAAAATTAATTTTAACGCGATCGATCTAAGTAGGTCGATACTATCGAGATTATCAGATTTTGTACACGATATGTGGCGATGTATAGCGATCTAATCGATCGGAAACAACCTTTGTCCCGAAAAGAGGCACGTTCGAAAAATTCCATAGTTTATCAAGACTCTTTATGTAATCGATAATTTCGAGCGAATAATATTTAATAAATAGCAATTACGGAGACGAAAACAGATTCGAAAAAGAGGAATCATGAAAAAGGAATAGTATGGTTTGACGAAAATAAAAAATGTTACGTTGAATTAACGCGAAGGTTTCTATAAATTACTCGCAACAACGTACAGGAAGTTGCTGCTAGTTACATTGTACTATCTTCTTATCGTTCTTGATCTTTTATCTCTGCGGCTATTGCGACGATTTCGTTATAATTATATTCCTGCGATTAAAGTGCAAGAAATTTGTTAATTACGGGCAATTATTTGTACAGGAAAAATTCGTATCTAAATGAGAAGATGTACAACGTAAAACATATCTTCTTAATAACTGATTCTAATTGTCAGAAATCAGATTCTATAAAAGATAGTCTATATCGCAATTTATCGTCGTATAAAAATGTACAGAATACATATAACGATCATGGCTAGCCGTATTGCTCTATGTTGCTCATTGTAACGCGTTGCTATGTACATGGTCACTTTCGACCAATTGCGTGCTTATCTTTATGATTGTGTTGGGTCTATCAGAAATAAACCAATCAATAATCAAAGCCGCATTCCTTCGTCTATTCATCGTTTCATCGAAGTATTTTAACACGAAAGTACAAAATATCTATAATAAAGTACATACATACATACGTACTTGTAATAATATCCAATATCAAGAGCAAAGCAATCATTTCGGCTTATTAGGTTCTTTCTTTCTCTTTAGCTAGTCTGTTTCGTTTCATAAAAATTCGAATTTGCATAAACATTCATAAATCTTTATTTATGAGCGTATCTGTAATTATATGGAATTATATGCAATTAAATCATAAGGTCGTGAACCTGCCTACTTTCAACAATTATATGAAATATATTATGTAATTATGCAATATATCAAGTATAAACGTTGAAACATATAGAATGGAAATTAAGTATAGTAAATTATTGTTGCAGATAGAGATCGTTTTTATTGCAAATTAAAAAAAAAAAGAATTATATGCAATTAAATCATAAAGTCGTGAACCTGCCTATTTTCAACAATTATATGAAATATATTATGTAATTATGCAATATATCGGGTATAAACGTTGAAACATATAGAATGGAAATTAAGTATAGTAAATTATTGTTGCAGATAGAGATCGTTTTTATTGTAAGTTACAAAAAAAAAACAAGAATTATATGCAATTAAATCATAAAGTCGTGGACCTGCCTACTTTCAACAATTATATGAAATATATTATGTAATTATGCAATATATCGGGTATAAACGTTGAAACGTATAGAATGGAAATTAAGCATAGTAAATTATTGTTGCAAATAGATATCGCTTTTATTGTAAGTTACAAAAAAAAAAAGAATTATATGCAATTAAATCATAAAGTCGTGAACCTGCCTACTTTCAACAATTATATGAAATATATTATGTAATTATGCAATATATCAAGTATAAATGTTGAAACGTATAGAATGGAAATTAAGTATAGTAAATTATTGTTGCAGATAGAGATCGTTTTTATTGTAAGTTACAAAAAAAAAAAAGAATTATATGCAATTACAACATAAAGTCGTGAACCTGCCTACTTTCAACAATTATATGAAATATATTATGTAATTATGCAATATATCGGGTATAAATATTGAAACGTATAGAATGGAAATTAAGCACAGTAAATTATTGTCGCGGATAGAGATCGTTTTTATAGTGCTACAAAAAAAAAAAAAAAAAAAAAAAAGAGAGAGAGAGAAGAGTAAACAGAACGCAATAAGACACGTTAAAATGAACTTCGTACAATTAACGGTGTACGATGCAATTCAGCCATACGCAGAGTAAACGCATTACTTTATTCAGCCGGTCAATCGTTATTTTAGCCCGTCCTGGCGATTGGATAATAAATGAACCTGATATCGTAATTCCGCCGATAGCGTTCCATTGTTATTGTTCCGTCTTCCCGATGAAAGGGTTAATCGATTGATGATGATTTACGTCGGAACTGCAATTGGACGCGCGAAGTGAAAAGACGTATATATCTTTATCAGTGGAAGAACGGCGATATTATTGTCATAATGACGCAACGTAAACGTTCGTCCTGAACAACACGCTCGTAAATTACGTGTACACGTTCACCGTGTCAAAGAATGAGAATAAAATGAAGGAAAAGAGAAGAAAAGCAACGCCGTTTTCTTGATTCTTTAGCGGCTCAATAAGATATGTATATATATATATATATATATTATTTTTTTCGCTTATTTTTCTTTTCTTCGTTTAAATCCAAAGGTTACTTTATCGAAAGCGAAATAGACTTGTGGAATGGCAGTCGTATCAGATATATCGGTGGTATAATTCTGACACGCCTCTTGTCCTTCCGTTGTGCGAGTGTCTAAGAATGACTGATAAATCGTATTGTATCTTATCGATGTACTCGACCAATAATTTGCTCGACATTGTAAAGTATCTCTGATACGCCTGAAAATATCTCCCATTTGATCTAAAAATATCCAAAATTTTTGGAGAAAGTTTTTTACTTTTTTCGAAGTAAGAAAGATCCGTCGAAATTTATTCTAAAATTTGAAAATCTGGTTTAAGTGATAAGTTGGTTCGTTTTTCGCTGATGCATGATTTTCGAGAAACGTGAAAAAAATTGTCGAAAGATCGTAAAAATATATATATCGGATATTTTCCTCGTGAAAGATATAAAAGTACAGAGGAGTTGGATAAATAAATATTGGATAAATAATATACTTTTTGATTGGATAGATTTCGTGCGAATGTAATAATACTCTTATTACGCGTTCCTTTAGCTTAAGAAATCGTGCATCGACTATTATTCAACCTAATACGTGTAATCTACACATTTAGCTTACTAGCATGGTTTTACGTCAATAGGAGAAAAAAATAACGATTTGATAGTCATTTAAATGTTTCGTTACTCTACTGGTAAAATAAAAAAACAAAGCTCTGAAACATCATCGTGTACGTAAATAAGAAACTCGAGAAATAACACGGAATCAGAAGTCGAAATGCTTATCTCACGAAGCCCTTAGACTTCGACCAGTGCGTTACGTCCACGGTTCTGCCCCCAATGACGTCATTGTTGTCACTGCAACCTATGAGCAACATTATTTCGAGAGAGTTTCACGTGTTGCGACCTCGTAGTCGTTAGGCCTTTCGAAACGACTACTCGCGATAATATCCCGAAATGCGCTTGCAATTCTATACCTCGTCAAAATTGCATTCCACGGAAATCGTCTAAACGAAGATTAGATCTCACCATTTTTCCATTATAGCGCAATTTAACGGCTGCCTAATTGCTTGCATCATTAAAAAATGAGAAGAACGGTTTAATCACGATTTTGTTTACATAGCAATTACTCTATGTTAATTCTAATTGACTTCACTAATAAACATATATTATTATTCATAACCTTGCGTACATTTTGTAATAATAAATGTTTCAACTGTGATAATATCTAGTACTGTGACTAATAAGCAAGTAGCTGGATGTGTTTAAACAGTGCATTTCGTCGATAACGAGCGTTGCATAATTCCGATAGGTAACTGTATTTTAGCCTTTGATACTGGTTAACTCGATTTTTCTTTGTCCTCGACGCTTTCCTACCGCGGTCGTGCCTTATCTTGGACACGAACCTAATTCACCAGCCGTAAAATGCCGCAAAATACCGTAAAATACCGTATGTGGATAAGATATGTGACACGTTCATTGACGATCCTGCTTGATACCGTTCGACTCTTTGCTCGATAGTAAACCACGTGTTTGCGTTATTCAAGCAGGTATCGCGATCGTTCTATTCGACGTTGAATGGACGCTTGAATGGACGGAAATCAATAGCGCTTTTTAAACGTATCGTTCGATGTAGGTTGGACAGGAGGTACTTTGTGCAATTACGTTTGATCGACTTTTTTTTTTAAAAAATCGATCGGTAATTTTTGGTACTTTAAGTGGCTGATCTTTCACCGTAAATAGAAATTATTTTCAAAGGGATCTTGTTTCAGTCATCCAAGAATCACAAGATATTGCACAGTTTCGTTTTCGTTTGTTCAAAAAGTTTCATCGTTCTCTTAAAGCGGAGCTTTAAGTTCCTCGATGCACCGGATACGCCCGTTTCGAAGTTTTCAAATTCACGAACTCAGCATTCAAAAATATAGATTTCAACGCGTTTGAGGAACTAGGCTAAATAGCTCAATTTGTTCGTAAAGCCGCGGTAAAACTTCCGCGAATGAAAGAGGTAGATAAGAGAGAGAAAGGGAACGAGCGAGAGAGAGAGAGCGAGAGAGACAGACAGACAGAGAGGGAGAGAGCGAGAGGAAGGTAGAGAACTTCTAAACGGTCTCGTGCAAGGGATAGCGTGGAGCATGCCAGGTCTCCGGTTGCACGGCAGCCGTTCTCTCGCGACACGCGTAACTCGAAAAAGTAAATCGAGCTAAATTACCGTAAAGGCCTGTGTGTCACAACGTGTCTTTTATCGTGCAAGGCCACTGCGTCATCGAGCACAGAGGCACTGCTCGCGTGCGCTCAGTGTTCCCCGCGAATATACGCGCGAACACGCTCGCTTTTCCATCGCACGAGACCCTGTTTTTCTCTTTTCTTTTTATCAACGATTCTCTTCTACCCTCGCATTCTTCTTTTCTTTACCCTTTGAGTTTACGATATCTCGTTTCTTTTAATTTTCATTTTCCATCACTATACTCCTTTCCAAGCTTTTATTCGCTTTTCCACTTCTTTTTCATTCTTCCTGTCGTTGGTCTTTGTATTCGTTTATCACTTTCCGACCGTCTCTTTTATCGCGACTATGGAAAACTTCGGTCTCGATCTCTATATCTATACCAGTTTCGATGTTCTCGTTGCTTTTTACATTTTCTCTTCTCGTTCCGTATTCTCGTGTCTTGGCGATCGTCCGTCACCTTTCATCTGGTTCTCTCGTTTCGATCGTCGAAACACCTTTCGATTCCGTTTCTAGACGCAGTCGTTTTGAAGCTTTTATCGATTCTTCCTATCTTCTTCTTCTTCTCCTTTGTTGCATTTGCCTACTACCTTGCGCTACGCGTCTCTTTTGTTTCAGCGAAAAGTTTCTTTCGATTTCACTTCCTATGCTCGATTTGCAGTTATCGCCAGAGTTTTTATCAATTTCCGCCTATATGTATGTATACATGTGTACATGTGTATGGTTGCACATTCCGCTGAATGAAGCTTAACAACGCATCTTACCGAACAATCACGTGAGCGAACCTGATGATTCGTGTAATTCGACATATGTGAACATGTGACAAACTTTCGTGATCTGTACTGAACCTACAGCGATACGAGTCACCGAAGATGATGAATTTTTAGGAAATCTTTGCTCCTTTGTATTTTTGTATCATAGATAATGGTACGTCTCGTTATAACAATGACGTAATTGGGGGAGCATAAATTTCTCGACTCGAGCAATTCGGAATTTTGCTTCAATGCGTGAACACGCATCGTCAAATGGAACACGGTTACAAACACGTGATTATTTACGACGAAGATTACACGTTCTCGTATCGAATTCATTTCCGAGTTGAAATGTTCCCGCGTCTTACAATCGCCGTCAGTTATAAACCACTTAGATATTTAAATTTTATTTAAAAAATCTCGAACGCGTAATTTGCACGACGTTAATATCGTTAGGAAAATATCGATGAAGCTTTAAGAATCTCTCGAGTCGCTTTGATGCTAAGAACCATCAGTTGTACGTAGAATTCAAAAATTCTGCCGCTAATGTACGTTCTTAAAATAAGAGAATCGATGCATTGAGAAATTATTTAGGCGGATTACAACAGATTAAGCCGTTCTAATTCTTCCTGAATTCTTCTTCAACCACTTTCCTGATATTTCTGCTATTCTTCGTACCCCAATTCTTTCTATTCTTACTGGTTGCGTCGTATTCGATATGATAATCTTTCAATTGGTAAACCAACAAGATTTAATAAGAAAATTGTTAGAAACGCGTGGTAGAATTTTCATTCTTCTTCTTTATACCGCATCCAAGTATCGATCATTTAAATTTATAAAACGAATAATCGTTTACCAACGACGAAGACTAGGCTTACGATACGTAATGCGATGACTGTATGTTCATCGATGAAAATAAAAATGTTACTGCGAAGAATATCTGTAAAAAAACACGTAACTTTCGAGTTTACCTTATCTATCGCTTTAAAATGTCCGACAAATCTAAAATTTTATCTGTTACTTTCCTTGTATCGCTTTATTTTTCTTCGTTCGATCGAACATGCCTAGTCATTATTACACGATAGTCTGTGCCGTACAAATTTGCCTAAAAGATAAAAGGTACAGGAAATTTCAAATATGTCAGCGTATCTCAAAAAATGAAAAAGAAAAAAAAAAGAAATAAAGTATCGGATAACAGCCTATTTGACATTACGCAACTTTGTAAAAGAGTCGAAGCTCTAAGCGTTGGATGGTGAATCTAAAGAAGAAATAGGGAAATTCCACGACAAAACGACGAATGATAATCGACTTTGCTCCTCTCCGTCGGATAGATCGAGTCATTGGCTGTACGACGAACAAATAAATCGTTATCTGATAACGAGATGCTCGCGGCTAATTAATCGCGATGGTATTCATCACGCTTAGAAAGAGAAACAGGTGGATTTCGCGACGAACGACTTTGCGTTCGAGTGGCTTGATTCCTCGATGTTATTTCGCTATCGTACGCTTTCGACGATTTATTCCGTGCACTCATCCGATACGCGATAACCATTTAATTGTTGTATTAATAGAGGATGATGAGATTCCGCTACATCGGATGCTGAGAGTCTAGAGAAATCCAGACGTTCTATCAACGTTGCACTTGTACGATAGAATTTATTCAATTTTTGGGAAAATTGTTTAACGTTTGAAAAGATTTTGACGTCGAGTTATTCAGTTGGAAATATCTTTTTCCAAGAAGCTAGAGATTTATGTTGATGAAATTTTGAGAAGTCCGACTAATCAAATTTGATAATTCTACGTAGAAAATGTCCGATCGATAAGAAATCGACTTAGATTCCAATCTAAATTTTGTATTCTTGATAAAAGGACAAAATAAAATCGCTTTTTCAGATATTAGACCATACACAATGAATTTTTTCTTTATTTGATCATTTAATTAATTCCATTTTTATCGTACAGAGAATCTTCCTTGGAAACTTTTCTTAATTTAATATCGTTGATCCTACCTCTTTATCGAGATCAGGCAGATAACTTTTCTAAAGATGAAGCGAGCCAAGACGATTTTCTAATCACCTCCGACTCTTCTACAAACATTATTTTATCTTTCTGAAAGGTATTATACAATTCTGATTATTATTACGATTATTATTATATATATTTATTATATATTATTTAATATATATAATTATTATTATATATATTTTTGTCGCGTAATTCGATCACGATCTCGAAAGAAATCGAAACGTTTAACAACCACGCATATAATATACATTGTATTTGAAAAATGAAAAATAATTTTATCTACTGAATTTTATAAATTCTTTACTGGAAACTTTGATATATCGTAACTGAAATATATAAATAAATTATATAAACCTAATAAGTTGCAAAGATTCGGTGCAGCCTGTGTGTCGCCTCTGTCCTTATTTCTTCTCTTATCTAATCGATTTAATCTACGTAAAAATAAAATGCTGACAGTGGACTCGGGTGATCAGAGTCCCATGCCAAGAAAGGAAGAATATCTGCGGCACTCGTAGTAACGCGAACGCTTGTTAGTGGAAATCTTCCTAGCTGTTCCATTTACAGCTGTTGACTTTTCGACGATGTTACATCGCCGCGAACTTTGATAACGAAAAACTTGTTTCGACAGTAAATTCTTACGTGGATCGTTCGATTCTTGTTCCGTGCAGGATGGCAATCGTATACACGTTGTCTCGGAAAAGAAAGGGAAAACAAAGGATCGAGACGTAATCGTTGAAATGCAAAGAACGAGATTTGTGCTGTAAAATGAGAAAACCTGCCTTGTGTAACTTACGCCTCGTAGGATTTCGCCGATAACATAAATTGGATCGTGTAAGCAGCTTTTCCATTAGTGAAAATAACAATTTCCTTCGACTCGCTCATGGATATTTCAGCGAACCAGTCATCGTTGTTTCCAATCCACCAAACCCAAAGTCACAGTATTTCGGTTCGTTCTATCTCGTCTATTCGTTGCTCGTTCTGTCTCGCTTATATTTAGCCTGCTCCTCCTCCTTGGGATAAGTACGAGAAAGTGTTTACCGTGTTCGAACAAACATACGTAGCTTCCTCGACGATAAATCCGCTAGCGAATCGAACGTCGTTAGAATATCATATCGTAAAGATAGCGTAATCCACGAAACTTTTAGATCACCGTAATGTCTATGTAGGTCGTCTATGTAGTGGGAAACCATTTTTCCATTTGGAAGACTAACGTTAAATCGTTGGATTCGCTGGAAACGTTGCATCGTGGCGAAAACGGCGTTAAACCACGAGGAAACGTCTCGATAAGGATTGATTAGTCTTTCTTGGACCTGGAAATCTTATCTGGATGTTCCAAAGCTCCGTCGATTAGCTGCCGAGTACTTTACTACGACGATAACTTACTACGGCAACTTGCTCCAACTATACTCCGTAAAAGCAGATAAACTCTGTGTTTGCGTTTCGCGTCTTGTCTTAAGTTTTCAAGCTGTTTGCCCACGATTTACATTCGCTCGTTTCAAGATGTTTCTCCGGGTATATCTTGTTTTTACGGTGATTTGAGTAAATAACTTTTAGCTTGAGTCATTTTACGATCGATTCTCAGATTTTCACTTTCACGTTTTGTTCAACTTCTCTTGCCTTCTTTCCATCCCCTCTGACCAAATTGTATTCTGTTTTTTTTCTTTTTTTCTTTTTTTATTGTTAGAAAGTTTCTCGAGTCCAGCGATTGAAATTTATCTCCCACCTTCGTTCAACGAATGTTCCGTTTCTTTTTTACAATATCGGTCGTATAACGAAACGACGAACTCGTACAAAATGCACGCGGTTCGTCGATCAAACGCTCGGAATTTGGGTTTACAGTGGTATGACGTATGGGCATTTGAATTTGTTCCAGACAGAAATTGACATCGCCCAAGTGGAATCGGTTCAAAGGGATCAGGCTGAGATGGAAGGACAAGATTAGACTGAACAACGTGATATGGAGGTGCTGGCACATGCAATGTAAGGAAACGCACGTGTGAACAGAACGCAGAACCACGACCGTCGATGCACTATAAATATAAAAATAACGTATGTTTAATACGAGTAAGATCGTTAAAACGATCAGAAATTAAGCGATCAGGATGTTACGCGGATATTTGACGAAGCAACGTCAATTGTATAAAAGACATGGATTCTTTGATCGTTTCGAGAAATGTATAGACGAGGTACAGGCGATATAACCGGAAATAGTAGGCGAATCCCGAGACACATTTACACCTCGAAACAAGTTGAAATTTTGCCTTAACCTTTAGGCCTTTAACAATCGTTTCGCGTGATAACCCGAGGCCGCCGTGATAACGACGATCGTTAGTTTTATTTTTCTCGTAGCGACAACTTTTTTCCCCTCGGCCAACTTGTCATGGTCAACGATTACGGTTCGAGGGTCACAGTGTTCGTCGGGGAATGAGCCGGGAAAAGAAGAAAGGCGTTTTCGAAAACTTCAACGTTCCAGACCTATTTACGTTCTGTATTCTTCCGTCTTTATAACGAAATTAGAATTTTACGTTCCTCGTGTTTCCATCTGTTTAAATAAACTGTCGAGTTTCATCTTAAATCGTACCGGTCCGGACCATACCGACTACGAAAACCTATCGATCGGAATCCTATCGTATTTGAAATTATTTTCAGCCATTGCAATTTTCGGAGCATTCGAATAGAAACAGCGTTTGAGTTGACAGAAACTTGTAAATCGCTCAAAGATTATTTCACTTCGAGTTAACCGCTTCCTCCCCTTTATTCGTTCGCTTAAACCATCGTTTCCTATGTTAAATGAAAAAGTTGCTCATCCGGAGCATGATAAATTTCAAATTACGAAAGTCTTGATATCGATACTAGTATCGTACTACTCTTTTCGTAACGCGGAAAATTCTCTCGAAATTTAGACTACACTCTCCCGATGTACCTATTTTCTCTATTCGATCGCGCCGTTTATCCCTCGACGACAATCACGGATAAAATTTCACCTGGTGCGAATTTAGTTTCCATATCATCGTCCCTCAATTTCATTTAAAAGACACCGCTGCAAACTGGAAAATCGTGACTGTCTTCTAAATTCTTTCCAGAATAAATTCCTGAACTTTTTTTCGATCGTGCGATTCTCCAACCGACGAAAGGTGATTTTAACCCTTCGAGTCTATCTATACCTGGCTGACGTACCTGGCTATATCTGCCCTACATGTACCCGGTATATCCTTGCACGAGGTAAAACCAAATTGAAGCATCCAGTAGCGTATTTAGCGATACAGAAAGTAGCGAGTTATTGTTCTTAGTGATTACGAATGAAATTTGTACTTAGCACCGAACGAGGAGTAGAAAGTATTGGGTTGGCAACTAAGTGTTTGCGGATTTTATTTATTTTTATTTTTTTTAACGTTTAATGTCCAAGAAGATGTGTATTACATGTGTATGTTATTCACAATAAACAATAAATTTCGGTTTTTTATAACGTTTATTGTCCAAGAAGATGTGTATTACATGTTTTTTTTTATTTTGGTTTTTTTACAATTTGTCCTTATGGACATTTGGTAAAGTGTTATATCTTGTTGGTGAAAAAAAAGAAATAAAATAAAAATAAATATAGCATGTGGGTGGCTACCCCCAGCGGGGTGCCAGCTTCGTTTTTTCTAAGTTATATCTTTTATGTGTATTACATGTGTATGTTATTCACAATAAACAATGAATTTCGGTTTTGGGGTGGTTTAGGGAGAAGTATCGATAGGTATCGTAGCCATACAATATTTTGTGTGTCGGAATTACATTTCTTTGGCGTCATAATTTATAAATTGAATTTAAGTCGCTGTAGAGCGGTGCTTATATGCGATGTTGTCGATTGCGGATTTTGTCACTTAGTTGCCAACCCAATACTTTCTACTCCTCGTTCGGTGTTAAATATAAATTTCATTCGTAACCACTAAGAACAATAACTCGCTACTTTCTATATCGCTAAATACGCTACTGGATGCTTCAATTTGGTTTTACCCCGTGCAAAGATATACCGGGTACATCTGAGGTAGATATAGCCAGGTACGTCAGCCAGGTATAGATAGACTCGAAGGGTTAAAATCATCTTTCGTCGGTTGGGGAATCGCAGGATTGAAAAAAAATTCAGAAATTTATTCTGGAAAGAATTTAGAAGACGGTCACGATTTTTCAGTTGCGATCGAAAAACAAGAACGGGGCGAGATAAAACATAATCTAAAGCCAAATTAAATTGATTCAAGATATTGAGTCGCGAAAATAAGACGATAGGCCGTGCTGGCGTACAAAATAAAGAAATATCTTGCACGTGACACGCCAGTGACAAAGAATCCCCGCCAGCGGCTACCGCGCGTCGTTTCTTCGCAAGTTCCTGCGAAACTTTCGAGCAAACTTCAGTTTCGTGAATACCGTCATACCAGGAAATTCGAAATTCTTAGTCGCGGCGAAATTACGTCGTTTCTTCCATCCGTTCGGTCTTCAACTTCCGATTTTTAGGGAAATCGAAACGGCTTTTCACGACACACGAGACCGATTCCGATAATAGTCGACCTAAATATTTCGGGTTAGTTTCGAAACAAGTTCCAAGTTAGAAAGTAAGTTTGTTGGGAATCGAAGCACCGGAGGAATCGACCGAGGTAAAGTTCAGCGGAGTAGGTGATTAAAAAGAAATCCAAGTTAAAGTCTTTGGATCAGTGACGTAAAATAGAGCTAGTGGCTACGTTATCGAACGAACGAGGAATTATTCTTATTTTTAATTTCTTTTTTTTTTCTTTTCTTTTTTTAAGAGAAACAAAGATTCGTACTAACTATTTGTTACCAAGATTTAAAACTAGTCGACGAGTTAATTTTAACGAAGAAAGGACGATACATCGATAGGTGTTGAGATCACATAGGCGAGAAGATGTACTTTTAAATAAACCGATCCGCTTGAATTGTGCAAGAGACACGAGCGAGCGCAAAACCGTATCTCGTTCACTGACATTTCGATCGCCGCGAGTGCTATTTTTAAATCCACCGCCTCCGCGTTCCCGATTGTCCACTCGTCAGCCTTACAAATATTCATTTACTTGTTTCTCGTCGATTAACGAATAAAATACCAAGCGATCGAGCAAAGAATTACAGTTTGATGTAATAACGAGAAAGAAATAAAACTGCGTCACGTCGTGATAATGCCAAAATTTAAAAGTAAACGAGGTCAGTCGTAAGATCGAGAGACACGAGAAAAATCGTGTAAGTTGTACGTAGTTTAGCTTCGGGCGAGTCGATGAAAAAGAAAAGAATCTCGAGTGGTTCCTCGTTCGTTGACGCTTCGCTCGCTAAGAATCGCGTAGCTTAACGTTCGCAGATTTTACGTACAATTCGTGTTCGATCGCCGAGTGCAAATAAATAAACGTGATATTTTCCGTTCGACCCGATACGCAATCGAGATCGATAACAATTTGTTTGTTGCATATCTTTGTTTTCCATTCGAAGCGAATATCTACGATTTTATTATTCGTAAGAATATTCCGCAAACTCTTGCAAATTTCTTTTAACGCGCTAACTCTATTTCTTCGAATCGCTCTAATTTTTCTCTTCTTCTTTCTTTCTTTTTTTTACAACTTTCACGCTCTTCCGTATTTTTTATCGTCACCGTAAGTCGATCGAACATACTTTTCTTAACGCGACATCGTTCTAACTTTTCGCTTGAACGTCGTTTCATTCGATTAACGGGACGAACTTTATGCATCAAGGGAAAAGGATAGAAAAGGTGCAGCACGAGCAAAGTGAAAACGGAAACTTGATCGAGTCGGAGGCGTGAAACGGAGGGACATCGACTTTAGTTCGCGATCGAGACAGCATCGCAGGACTTTGTACCTGCTGTCGTTAGTGATTACGAGAATTATTTCGCGAGTGCGCTACAAAATGCGTCGCCGCAAAGTCGGCATCGGGACGCTTGCGTCTCTTCTTCGATGCAACGAGCATATCGAGCATGGCCGTAGGTCGAAGGGCAGCTAACTAATCGTTTCAAACGTTCGCGTGGTCGACTCAATTAAGTTCGTCCAAGGAGCACGCATCGTGGTTCGTATATGAACTTTTTCTTTTCAAATAAAAAGACGCGACGTTCTTCTCTTGGAAAAATCGATCTTTCGGTAGCTACAAAATCATCGTGCTACCTTTAGAAACGCATTCGATCAGTCGTGGTTCCGTTGAATCGATGTACGCGAATTCAGTTGCATGTCATCGCTGGAGATTGCAATTTTTGTTCTTTTTTAATCCGGTGAAACAGATATTGCTGCTTCCTTTAGATCATTTTTCACTGTAATGTATCTTTCTATTGTTTCTACAAGAGCTTGTTAAATTCGTCGTAGAATAAGGCAAATTTATATTATAAAGAAGAATATCTTTTTTAATATTTGATATCTCACTCTTTTTTTTTTCCTTAAAGAGGGAAGAATTAGCGGATAACGTAAGATAAGGTAAATTCGTATCGTGAAATAAGAAAATTAAAAAATTTAATTTTTTTACGGTTTTTTTTTGGAAGAGGATCGGTGATAAACGCGTATTATAGCGCGAGTTTCAGTTATCTTTGTATCGTTTCAGTTATATTGAAGCAGAACACGCTGGTGTGCCAGTTCGCGTCTCCATTGGATGTTGATACTCATAATAAACCCGAGGTACGTTTAGTTATCACTTAAATGATAAGAGTTCGATGCTTGTCGAGCATTTTTCTTACGGCGATCTTGCGCAGAGTGTCTCAAAGTGGAATCGAACGATTTTTGTTTATTGTCTCGACTACTTGAAAGAACAAGAGAACTTATCTTCTTTGAAGTTAGACGTTGACGACGATGATCGCATTACGCGCGCAAAAATGAGCGTGTCCTGCAAACCAAACAGCAGTTCTCCTCTGTTTAAAAGTAGAGACTGTCAAACAATCCACTTAAAATAGATCGCAATTGAGTCTAGGAATCAACGGTATATTCGAAAAGTGCTTTGTAAATGCAGGGTAATGGATCGTTTAAACGACGTCTGTTAAACTTCCTGGTTACAGAGAATTATTTTTGTAATTGCGTTAAAAATAACTGAACGACATTGGAAGATCGATAGAGGGAGAGAGAAATCAGTTCATCAACGTTTGAGCGCACACTGTAAAAATGCCAATTGCTTTCTTATGTTCTTTAATTTATGCGAAATTAATTTTGAGACACCCTGTATTTTGTAACGAAAGAACTCGATCGATAGCAGTTTCAAAGTTTTGCAACTCGATAACAACGTACATAAATTTAAAAGATGTGTTTCTTATCAGGCGGTAGTCTTAGAGGGCAAATACTGGAAGCGAAAACTTGCTGCGGTTACTGCGGAGTACAAGAAATGGCGTATGTTCTACCGGAACAAAATCCTTGGCTGGACGAACAAGGATGGCACCGAGATGGTATTCGTCGATCCAAGAATCACAAATTTTCTACGATTAAATTCGCATGAAACTGAGAATTAAATATATTTAACAATAAGTATTGCTATTGCAATTGCCCCGATTAATTTTTCAAATTTCAAGCAAATGTAGTTTTCGATTAGGTCGAGTTTCAAAATGTAATTTCCCTTAGTTTCCTTATCGTGAAATAAACGTCAACTTCCAAGTAATGAAATACATTTGAATTTTAGAAAATTTCTAAGAACCACTGGTATTTCTTATTCATAGTAGAAAACGGCGGGATCGTTTCAGATGGAATCGATGGACGTGTTAGATTGGGGCAATGGATTGGGGATCTCGGGCAACTATGGAGCAGGTACAGGCAGCACACACGGTGGGACCAGTGGGACTCCAGGAGGAGAGAGTATGATGGTTGACGAAGATTACATGGAGCTCATGACTGATACGTTATTTTCGACAATCAGTTCAAATCAACCAATATACTTTCCCGATCCGAGAGAAATTGGTAATTCGCTAAAAAATAAAATTATATAAAACAAAGATAAGTGAAACAGCGATAAGGATGGCGCAGATGATAAGAGAATAATATGTGTGTCGATAATTAGAGCGTTGTAATAGAAAGCAGGAACGACAAAAGTTGAAAGAAACAACGCGAACAGTATAGTTAATGTACATGCGTTGAAACAGATGACACGATAAACTTTATTTTATACGGTTGCTTATAATTGTAGCGCGTGGAGCTAGTCTGGCGGATTTTATACAACCCAGCTTGGGACCGCTCCAGCCAAATTTAGACGATTTTATGGACACTCTTGAACCGTTGCAAGGTATTCGATTATCATGAAATTCGCTATGGTATAATGAATCGATAATATTCATAAATCGTAATCTTTTAGAGTTTTTAAATTCGAAGTTGCCCCCTGTCCCGGAAGAGGACGACATGTTTCGAAATAGTACCTTGAACACGAACTATCCTGATCTCGACTTAATGACGCCTATGAATCAGATGAACGAGCTGAGCCAAGAATCAGCAGCAAAGAATGAGCAGGCTTCGCAGCAGCCAGCGTTAGCGCAGAACGAACAAGGAGGTACTATACAGAATCTGCAATACACCGCAAAAATATATACTCAACCTCAGCCAGAGCCAACGAATGCGTTCAGGAATAATATGTGAGCATCGATCGTTCGTTACTTAGAATGTTTTACAATGAAATTCTATTTTAACTTTTACGTGCACGTTATAGAACTCTGAGTGAGAATTATAGTACCATACAACAAAGTTATGAACCCGCTGCAGCCAGTCAACCTGTCAGGGAAAAAAGTCGACCAAGTAGAGTTTCTTCGAGGAATAGTCGAGTGATTCAACAACCTCAACAACAACGGACGTCAACGTATCAACGAACGGCGCAACAACAAAATTCAGCGTACCAACAACAACAAGCTTCGCAGCAACAACCTTACGCCATGGAGATCCAATCCGTTCAACTAACACCGGTTCAAAATCAAGTGCAGATGCCAGCGTTGAACGACCAGTCTGCTCATGCGAATCAAATCCCGCCTATCGCTACTCATGTTCAAAATCTGGTAACGGTACAGCAAACTTTTGGACAAACAAATTCTACAGTGTCGACGCAACACAGGAGCATCAGGCCTCTACCACCGGTCGCGCCGATCTCATCAAAACCGTACAAAGTCGTTCAACCGCAACAGTGTTATAAGTTTCCCACACTTCCGCAAAACTTTAATGCGCAGCAATGCAAATTCAACACCAATAATTTCAAGGTATTTATTTCATAGATACGACGTGATATGTCTTGTTTCATTGAAACGTGGTGTTCGATTTGAATAATGCATTAACGAGGCGGGAGACTGTGATTAGCAATAGAAACAGATTATCGTGATATTTTTCAGACACACCCACCACAAGTCGTATCGGTTTCCGCGGAGCAACCGTCGCAATCACCGATACTGTTACAGTGCAGACCCTCCGGTTTGGATCTCACCACACCGACCGTACAACCTACGAAATTGTTACCGCAACCTGCCGCCTCCAATTCGGAGAAAGAGGAAGTTTTTGCTGTACCGAAGGTTCATACACAAGCTACGATAATACCATATGAAATATAAATCAATTTTTTCCATTTCCTTTATGATTTATATCAAGCATAGGAAGTTGAACAAATTTATAACGAAATCATGGAAATGTTTTCTGTTTCAGTATCAGATGAAAGCAAGGAATAGGTCTCGAAGTAGTTCGTCCTTAACCGCATCAAGAGTCCATCCGCCACCATTAGTATCAGCGGCGAGCGATCCCGCTCTAAATCTAAATAACAATGTTTTGCTCGCACAGTTACTCACGAATAGTATGTATTTTAAGAAACGTAATCTTTGTACGGCTTTTCTCTATATTTTATAAATCATTTAATGGCGACATGACGCACAAATTATTGAGAAATCGATCACACGGTATTATATATTTTGTCGATAAAGAATATTATGAGAGCTTCAATATCGTTACATAGACACATCTGGTGTACACACAATGAATATGACGGCTGATAATGTAATGCCGACAGTGACCCAAACAACTACTACTATGAAACACATCTTACCTATGTTTCCACCTTCAGCTTCGCCTACGCAGGTAACAACCACCCACCATATTACCACGCCGGTCACTGTCCAAACCATGCAAACATCTACGATGCAAGTGCAACCGCAACAACAGGTATATTTTTTATTGCATCTTATTTCGAAATCAAAAGTTATTTAAATCAGTGTCATTCAAGAACAGGGTACTCTCTAATATTCATAAAATTGACTCAATGTTTTTACGCTATAACAGTATACGTAGTGGACGAAACTCTTTAGTTTGAACCACGAGAACTTAAATAATAAGTCACATAAAGATATTATATTACGTAACATTAATACCGACGATAATAAATCTTCAGCTTGTATAATATTATATGACGTGTTCAACTGTATGTTGCATATTAGGCAATGCAACAGACTACTTGCAGCCAACAAATGCTATTAAATACAAACACCCAGGCGCATCAGTCACAAAATAGTCCCGGGTCACCAAAGGATAGTTCTAACGCGCACAGTCCTCAAGGGTTAAACCTCAGTCCTTTGCACAGTCCGATGAGTATAGGAAGCCCATTGTCACCGAGTAGAAGTTACATAAAAGGTGAATCAGAACGGGGACAATACAAAGAACAAAGACGAGTCGGACACATTCATGCGGAACAAAAACGTAGATATAATATTAAAAATGGATTTGATATGCTGCACAATTTGATACCGCAGCTTAATCAAAATCCGAACACGAAGATGAGTAAAGCCGCTATGCTGCAAAAAGGAGCAGATTATATCAGGCAGTTAAGGGCGGAGAGGAATCAGTTGAAGGAGGAGATGGATACTTTAAGACATCAAATCGAGTGCCTTAATACGTCTATTAGGTAATAAGGAAATTAAAAGAGACAGCAATTGATATTATTTCTTTTAAATCGTTATATAAAACTTATATATCGAACACTTTGTTACAGTAATTGCCAATCCATGCTTCCTGCAACGGGTGCTCCAATTTCTAGACACAGAACTAGTAAAATGAAGGAGATGTTCGATGAGTATGTACGCACGCGTACACGGGAGAATTGGAAATTTTGGATCGTATCCTTCTTAAAACACTTTTTATGGTTTTTTTCTCTGTTCTCGTACGTGAACATATGTTATACATTTCCTTAGAAAATAATTAGTTCAGTGTATTGCTTGAACCTCTAATGATTTCTTTCAATACCTCGGTATCCACCGCGAGTATTGAAGATCTATATAGAAGTACAATATTGTGGGTCGAGCAACATTGCTCACTCGTTGATCTCAGACCAGGTTCGTATCTTTTACAACAAAACATTAGCAGTGGCATAATAAAGTATTAATATTAATGAGTTACATTTATAAATACACAGACTTATTAGTCATCAATAATCATTTTTAACTATTAATCGTTCCTTGTCTTCAACTGCAGCCGTTCTGAACTCTCTAAGATATCTGTGTACTGCCACTGATATTCTATCAGATCCTGGTCGTCTGCCCGAAGAAGCACTCGCAGCAGTTAATCGCACGGAACGGCGACGATCAACTCAGTGACCAATTATAATATGCGAATAAGTCGCGAAACGTGATTTGCTTAAACCTTCGAAAGAACGTGCGAAAGAAAAGCAGTTACCGTAGCAGTAAGCCAATTTAGGAGAGAAACTTACGTGAAAATTCTTAAGACGATCCTTTTTTACAGTAGTAGACTTACAGATTTCCTTTTGCAACGATTGCGGTTGAGAATGGAAAAAAACTTAAAGTGCAATTTTTCCCTATCCTTCTCAAAATTGTGACCATAAAATTTAATAATTAACTGTTAAAAGAGTATATAAAGATGTACATGAATTTACTCGCAGACATTTAACAAAATATATATTATGATATACAGACTGTTATAAATTTGGAACGCTTTGAGATTTGAACATCCTTTTTTTTATAGCGGTTATCGAAATTGTTCATATTTTCGCATAAAATATTATAAAAAATGAGAAAGGACATTCGTATTTATTAGGTAATTATATTATATGCGTTACGTTTATGTTCACTCAGCATTAAGAAAAGAATTATATATAACTTTACATTTTCATAAATTGCGATAACAAATTGTTGCGATAAATTCCTTTCTTTTTTCTTCTCGATGCTTCATTAAATTCATTGTAATACTTGATCATACATACATTAAAAAAAAAAAAAAAGGAAGGAAAAATGTGTAGAGCAAACCATTCCATTATATTTTTACTATGCTTGTTTTTATCTAAATACGTCGTTTATGACAATGATAAAGAAAAGGAAATCATTATCTTTGGAAATTATTCTCTTTGTTTTTAGATATCGTTTCTTACTATTTTTAAGATAAATATATTCGTAAAACTATATTGCGGACTTAATTATATGTTACACTGTTGGTATATTTTTATAATAGTTGAAATATAAATAACTTTCGTCAAAAAATCGTTTACTTTTAGAAAGTCTTTTGTTAAGATCGACGAATAAAGAATCATTTATAATTAACGTCAAATAATTAATTACATTTTTTTACGTTACTTGAAAATATATACTTGAGTATACCTAGATGAAATCGGTGCCATGAAATTATAACAAGAGACTGGAGTAAGAAACATAAATTGTTGAAAATATCTGATTAATCTTTTAGCGTGAAAACTGCAGTTTAAAACTAAATATTTTCAAGTTCGGTCTTGTATTCTATGATGAATAATACAGCTGTTGATACTTGCATAGTAATAACTTTGAAAGGGTGAACAGTTTATATTGCAGATAATTAAACGCATATGAAGTAAAAAAAATGGGTTGCTCACAAATTACAAGTTTATTATATACTATTAATGTTATTAAATATGAAGTTTTTAATACGAAATTTCATGTGATAATGTACAAATCATTTATAAAAGAATTCAACCATTAGAGCTTAAGCTATAAAAGACTTCTGCATATTGTAATATTGTTAGCTTTAATATCAATTGTATATAGCAAAATGTTGTAAGCGGTGAACAATCTTTAAGAACATCTAATGTTTTAACGATTGTAAAAGTATAAATTTTACATTTTGCAAATACCTGTTCAATTAATTTTTACAATATGCAGTTGTATTTTATTTAACTTTACATTGTGTATGTATAAGTGATAAATAATATAAAGAAATCAACAAAGGGGGATGTTTTTTGTACAATATGTATCATATAATCTTATAAAAATCCATGTATTGTTATTCTGATAATTACCTTAAATGAAATTAAATTTTACTTTTTCTCTCTCCTATGAGCTTAACATTAAATATTATTAATTTTTTATTCATGTTTTTTTTATTTCTAACATTTTATTTAAAAATAAGGATTTTATTATCTGAATTCCTTCTTGGATATTAGTCCGATATCCAGCATTAAGTTTCATTCAAATGTCCATCAAATGTATTATGTATTAAGGGATTATTACTAAAAACTTAAATTGGACATTGATTGTATAAAAAAATACAATTCTTTTCAGTGATTGTATTATTATTAAAATCTTTTGATAATTAAAGGGACAATCAAAACTTATATTATTGATGCCCACGTAGAACATTCGTCACAAACTAGATACAAGGATATCTTGTTGTTCTCAGACAGAGGAAAAAAGCTAGGAGTTTTTCTACATTGCGCAGAATGGTTATTCACACAGTTATCGATACAACATCCTACTTCCTTTACACTGATACAGTTATTCAATACAAAATCACAAGATATACAAGTTACATTATTTTGTTTTTGTGTTAAATTAGATCTCTGACATATAGGACAAATAACTTCTTTGTCTTGTTCGTCTGCAGTGAGAGCTAATATTTCAATTTCTTCTTGTGTCATTTTTTCATATTCTTGTAATATCCACTGTTCTATAAATAATAGATAAACATTACAATTTGCTATATAGAATAACAATTAAAACTATTAATTTCACCTTCTTCACTGAGTATTTCATTTTCTAATTCTTCTTCTTGATTAAGCAATTCATTAAGAAACGATGCATTGTTAAAAAAAGCTGGATCAAGATCTCTAGTTACGAGATTATTAAATTCTTTACGTACGATTTCAGTTAACGTATCTTGTACATCTTTCGAATTACTTTCCAAACCAAATCTACCTTTATTAAATAATTGTCCACGTTTCTCTCTCATTCTTTCTCGACATCTCTAAAATTAAATTTTATTGCACTGATAAATTTTTGTTGGAATACGACGCAATTGACAAAGCATTATATTGGGTTACATATGAATTTTATTAATCTTAAATTTACAGAATTACAAATCCGAGAATATAAGATGCCTAACCTCTCGCAAGACCTCTTGCAATTTCGGAGAACTGTGTCTAAGTTTATTAACACTGTTCCTATTTTTTAATTTTATACTCATGGTTGGACTTCGATTCTCCATGTCTTTCTTTTATAATTAGATACTATTTTATATTGAAATTATACGAAAACAGATAATACAAAACAACACAGAGTAGATTGACGTTTACAAATATCGCTACTACTCTGATCGAAGCATGATAAAAAGTTCATTCGAGTGCTACGCATGCGCAGATGCAAATTCTATTTAAATATAAATTTGGTTTGCAGAATTACTTATTATCAGGATAAAACAAAAAAGAGTTAAAATGTTTTCATAGCTCCTGAAACGAGAGTTACTCGGTTCAACCGGAACAAAAAATTCTTCATAGCTTGGAAACTATTAATTTTTCGACCCATGTTTATTACGATTTTTTTCATAATTTGGTAAATACTATCTATCCTAAAAGTCATAAACTCCTTTTTTTCACCCTGTATATCCCATACAGTTAAATATTTATAACGTATTTACGTACATGTAAACGTTAAATTAATGCGAAAATTATATTACAGAAGAAACGAAGGTAGACAATTTTTAAACGACAATGATTGATAATTTATTGTAATATCCAATGACGAAAGTGGAATACAATTTTACCAGCCAGGCATTCTATCCGAAATTGAAGTCATTTTCCGCTGAGATCGATTTAAAAAATCATGAGCCAACAGTGTATGAAATAATTATTCCAATTAGAGTAAGGTCGCATAATATAAAACAATGATTCGCGATTAGTTATTACAATGTGTCATTTAAGTTATGCTAAAAAAAATATAATTCTTGTTACCAGTGACAATAATTCACCTATATAAGTAAAATATCATTTCGCAATCCTTATGCCTAAGAATAAATATATATATATATATATATTTATGTATATCTTAAACATTTATGCATCGTATACATACATATAAAGGGTATTTCGCGAGTAACTTTACAAGTTAGTCTGACACGACTTATATTCTGTTTCTGAAAATAAATAACATTCTCAACATTCGTAAAACAATCTCTAAAATTGTGTCCGTATTGAACTAACAATGCAAAAAACGATCGAGATCTACGAACCTAGAATATATTTATCTTCATAATACCTTTCTGTTACAACTTCTAACAACTCGACGACCTAGAAAGTTATATATTTCTGAAACACCCTATATATACATATACACAGTCATATGTACATACGTATATATACATATACACGATCACTCTGTAACAGATGTACACTTGTACACCTATACGGTATACTCATATACAGAACTATATTCGTATCTCTTTACAATAATATAAACAGTCGATACTTCGGTTGAAATATTAATTGATTTTCTTCAGTTGCGATGAATAGAGCACCGAATAATATACTTATTCATGCCAGGAATAGATCAATGGCAGATCTTCGACCAATTACATACTAATATTACTGAGACAATCAAGGAACAATGATGTCACAACAATGAGTTTCATTAATTATTCTTCTATTGATCTAATCTTGTCAGATATCAAACCATTCGTTTAAAGAAAATTTTTAAAAAGTAGGATTCATTATCTAATATGAGATTCAACGAATCGACTTGTATCACTTTCATTTTAAATATCATTGCTTGTATAGATCCACTGACTTTTTCCTCCAACGCAGATTGGCTATCGTAGTAATGAATTGCAACAGTAGATTAAGCGATGTAATATTTGGACTAGTTATCGATTACAAAATTAAATACATTTCTTCGACTGAAACCGGACACGATAATTAATCATCTAATTACAAATATTTAAGCGCACGATCCTCGAGAACATATTCGGTAACTGACGTCTACGTTCCTCGTCATCGAGTTATGTCATTCTCGTCAAAGAATCTATTATACTTTTATTATTATCTGGGGATGATACTTTCGTTGACGAAGCACGTAGCACTATTTGATAAATCAATATTTGCGTACAGCCTAAACACTTTTATCCATGAACATTTTACAGCGATACTTATTTATATACACTTTGACGTATTTACATATATCGCTGTCTACAACGACATGGAACTATAGCAATTAAGAGGGAAGTGTCTTTGTACCAACGTTTATCGGAGGACATACTCTATTCGTACTCTCGATACTTTTCGATAGACAACATACAAAATGTGTTTGTGTTTTTTTGTTTTTTCATGTTTTTCATGTTTGCTTTTTTAATATATTTTGCAATCGATTGCATTTTCTTCCCCATCCATTCTTACAAATCGATATGAATAGTTGAAAATAACATAGCACCGAAGGAACTTGGGCGCAACATTACGCGTGTATTACTATATCCGTCAACTCTTGGCAATGATTAGAGTTTCTATAGTAACAGGCTAATCTTACAAGCTAATTTACTCCTAACGGTTAGAGATACGATCAATGTCAGTTTTCTTTCGATAACAACGAAGAAGATTCAAGTAACAATTTCAACCAATCTTGATCTGTCTTCTGCTTTTTTTTCATTTTATACCTTACGAGCTACGATTAGAGCGATGATATTAGTTTCAACTAGGTAAAACATGATTGTATATACATATAATTCACGGATACATTTCTGAGACTCAATAGAAGACCAAGGAATAAGATTCGCGAAACAGCTTAAAATAAAACGGTGGAAAGGAACGTTGAAAGAAGACAGCGCTTTTTTTCTCTAGGAAATCGCTTCCCTCCGAAGTGAGGATCTACATTCTTTTAGGAACTAGACTCGATTCGTGTCTCTTCGAACTACCTTATCAAAAATTTTGATCGTGCTCGATCGCATTTTGCAGAAGATGCTGGTATCAGTTTCACATGGAAAGATTGCTAGAAAAAAGCTCTAATAGTAAACCGGTAAAAAAATCAATCGCATCGCGTTTGAAAATGGTAGATGATACAATAACGATTAAAAGGGACAAAAAGACAAAGTCCTCGTACCTTCAAACCATATTTTTTCTCGATTAGAAAGTTCCTCCTTCGTACAGGATATGGGGAAGTCTATACAGTTTGTATCGCGCTTTATACAACATAGATTCATTGTATCGAGTAGCGTTTTCAAAATTTACAATAGGTATACAGAGAGGATATAAAAAGGCGGAGTAACAAAGTAGAATTATCTTCTTTAGATTGTTGAGCACGTGTCGGTCGAAATATACGAGGACTTCCTCTCCGAACTATCCTCGTACAGTTTGACAGTTAAATGTAGATATACATATGTAGAATTAATGCCGGGTTTCGAAGAACGACCGGCAGCGTGCGAATCGTCAGAGTTTCTCTGGTGCCGTAGATCTGGTTGACGCAGTCTGCGGTGAAATCGAAGGCCCAACGCTCGTTGATCGTTCCAATGGATGTATCCCTTTACCTGGAGTTGGTTGCGATACTGCACGCTTCGCCAACCTAAAAGAGCTATCATTTGTTACTGATTAGTAAATGGTACATGATAAAATGTTGTAAAACAAATGTAAGATCTATATAGACAATATGCCTAGGGTTAATTAATTTGAGGCGTTTATTTGGTACACTGATCAAATTTTCAGAATAAAAGATTGAAAAATTTGTCAAAAAAGAGAAAAAGATTAGATACATAACAGCAAAATTATTTTGATCAGCGTGATTCCTTCAATACCTCACGATATTAAAGAGAGATAAAAACACCATAAGTTATAAACGGAATAAGCGTCAAACGAGTTCAGTTCGCTATAAGTTGCAGGGTTCATGAGTCATGCCTAAAGAGTCAACAGTTATTTTTGACTTATAAAAGTTCCTCAACGAATCGTGTTAAGTTGGATGTTAATTAAAGTTCTATAATACGATGTGTCTATTAACATTCTTCTCACCGATTCTACATAATTATATTCTCTTCTGTTCTTATTAAACGTTACTATTTATACGTACAGGTGGATTCGCTACCGTCTAAGAGACTAAAACTAATGTACGTATATAAAAGTCATGATGAGAAATCTCTTGAACCGCAGCATAATCGCAAGAAACATACTGCACCGATTAGTCAAGATCGTCGATCATGGAAGCAGATGAGGACATGGATTAGCAGCGTAGTAGAGTTAGCGGTGTGTTTAGATATTCATACTGAAAGCGTGATATAAATGTAACAGTTCCATGAACAAGAAGCATTAGTGAGTGATCGAATGACGATGAGGACGAACAGCTATCCCGTCTGCAATGACAACGATGCAGATAGTGGATTAATCGCTCATTCCTTAAATGAACAAATAAATACACTTGTCTAAACGCATCATCCATTGTGGACATGATTCTTTGTATCAATCGTAACGGTGTATTATCGCTAATGTTAATCATATAGTAATGTAATAAATTATTACAAATCGTTAGAAATATCCTTGAATAAATATTCCACAATGGTAGCTACTTTAATACAGAGATGGTACAACAAAAAAGATTATGAAGTAGAAAGAGTCAGTTCAGTTTAATCTTCTAAGGGAATTAGCAGGATTAAAACTGACTGGCTTCGAGCACGTAAAAAATGGTATTAATCGTTACAGGTTCTGCATATCCGCTCCATTTGCGAGGGTTAAATACACAGCTAAAAATGAGAATCGAATATATCATGTCATAAAGCATATTTAAGAAACATTTGTAAAACGCGTGACTCTCTATTTAGTAATACACCGTATGTCCGTGAGTTGTGGTATTTTTTTAAGACGGCATTCACATATAATAGTCGTGCATCGTGTCAGAGCTTTAGTTCTATCACATGTTCAATCGTGCTGTTCATCTCTTGTACAAGCAAGATTATAGCCTGATCAACCAGCAAATGGAAACACACGATAATTTCTAGAAGTATAGCGTGAAAAATATAAATGCTACCAAAGATAATGCACTAAATTTGAAATTATTCGTATAATTCGCTAAGTTAAACAAGTGGTTTAACTGTAAAACAATTTTCCAAATTTTAAATAGTGGATAAGGAATCTACAAAAATAAAGGATTACTTGAAAGTAATTTTGCTAGCGATTAAAATTAAATATAAATTTTTGTAAATATAGAGTATCTGCATAATTAATATCATAATTCGTGCGTCATCTGTGGTGGATCTAGCTCGATGTTCATTGTAACACAGACATTCACCTAACAAATTTCAAGCGGTAAGGGGCTCTAGTTTACCT
Organism: Bombus pascuorum; assembly: GCF_905332965.1. Taxonomy (NCBI): domain Eukaryota; kingdom Metazoa; phylum Arthropoda; class Insecta; order Hymenoptera; family Apidae; genus Bombus; species Bombus pascuorum. Next base: position 4,229,141 of record NC_083490.1, read on the forward strand.
TATTCGCTAAAGTGAGATCAGACCATTTTCGGGAGTTAATGAAAAAACTTTTTAATTCTGTGTACATCTAGACACTCATAGTTGATTAACCACAAATTCTGGACATGTGTATGGTTGATAGATAAAACATTAAGTTTGAGCGTAGAATGGTGGCGGCTCTTGCCGAGAGTACGAGATATCAACTACGTCGCGTAACGTATCTTCATAACAGGTACCTGTAATTAAGAAACTGATAAGCTTTAGACACCGTTCAAACCTTTTAACTAGCAGCTAAAATAGAAATCTTGCAGATGTATTAAAAGTTATAGGGACAAATTGTCCGTCGCTCCAACATTAAGAAACAAGAATTATCGTTGCTCCAATAGGTACCAAGTACCGTTATTAGTGATTTAAAGTTGGAATAAAATTCGTGAAAAGATATAATCTTTCCCTTTGTAAATCCAAGACCAATATAATACAAGAAAGAGAAGAAATACAAGTAAAAGGAAAATTAAAAGTGATAGATATCAGTGACGAAGTACTGTACAGAAGTGCAAGAACGGTTAAATTATTAATGTGAACTAGAAAAATATCTTTTGTGCTGAAATTAAATTGAGAGCAAATCGCATATATGCAAAGCAGAGTATTTATGATGATTCCTGTACATAAACATACGATATAGACTAATGAATTCCTAATATTACTGATGATGAACAAAAGTGAATCTTTTAAAACTGTTTTTTGGTCTATATCGTTTGTTGAAACTCTCATGGATTATGCCGTATCAAGACTATTAAGATTATTCTATGTATGTACCTTGTTTTCGTAGTTACGATTGTTTTATAGGGAAATCTCTGGATATAAATTGAGGTTTAAGTAAACATTGATGGGTGCGATTTAAAAACGAAGATCGCACGCGTCATTGATCGCCTCTGAAACAACTACCTTTGCTTAAAATTTCATACTGATCACAGTATGTAGAGCTATAAAAATACAGCATTATCTATATACAGACGATAGAGTTCTTATTATTCTCCGAAATGCCTTACGCCCATTCTGCATTCTTCTCTCTAAGGGACAACATTTATACACTTCCACCATTCTGCAGCAACCAAAACATCTGAACGTCGAGGATAGCAAGGGTTGTAAGAATTATTACCTTAAAAATTCACACATCACGGCGAAGTGTAAGCAATCGAACACAGTATTCACATCAAATTATTTCCATCACGGAATAGATAGCTTACCTTCTTCGCCGTAGAGAAGCATTTTGTCCGGGTAAACCGAACTGACCTCTTGGGATCACCATACGTGCATTACCCTGAGCAGGTCTCGAGCCTCCGTGCGCCTGTAGCATATTCAAATGAGCAGCATAACCATCATGAAGGATCGTTGCCAAGGAGTGGTACTTCTTTGATACTTTCCCAATGATGAATATTTGATTTTGTTTCAAATTAATCGCAGTGTAAACACTGATATCCTTACTACTGCCGTATGCGTAATGAATTATTACACCATGTTCCTGAATAGAAACGAGTATCGTTTTAATATCGTTGCGAACAATATTGAATCATTCGAATATCGATTTCAAGTAGCTAATCACCTGTATGAGTTTATGTAAGTACGCAGCTTTATGACCAAGTGGATCCGTCGAAAGACCATCTGCAAAGGACACAAGACCATGAGGGAAGTTGTGTTGAGACAACCAGGAAACAACTTTCTGCTGTTGCATATCAGGTCTTGCAGTAATATATATAATTAAATATCCCAGTTCTTGCCAATGCCTAATCAGAACCATAATCATGTTAACCATCGGACCAAGAATTAGACGTACAAGAAGATGTGTATGGCTTAAAATATACCTGACGACATCAACAGCTCCAGCTCTAACTTTCGGATCTTTCCCGCTAACGGACATACTCGCAGTAAACGAACCATCTATACTAAATACCACGCACTCTGTTTTTGGTGGAATCACAGCCAAGAAAAAGTCTACGGATGTATGATCACCCCTGAGAGCCAAAAATTATATTTTAGATATATTCTGATAAAATTTTGTTGATTATGGTTGACTAATATTACCTAACGATCATTTTAATTGGGTAAAGTCCATGTTCTAATGCTTTATCATCGGGTATTTTATACGTTATTCTACCATTTTTATCAGTTACTTCAGTTGATAAATGCGTCCATTCCCCTGCTGGAGCATCTTTCATGATGTGAATGTCCACTTTCTCGCCTGTGAGGATTAATCATATTAGTTGAAATCACTTGAAAAACATGTATGTATTACTAGCACGTATGCATATTATATTTGACATACCTGTTAAAGCAATAACGTCAATTGGACCGTACATAAATCTAGCAATCAGGATTTGTGGTGCTCCTTCTTTAACAATTACGTCATTTGCTCTATGATTGGCAGCGACATTCTGAAGCAGCAAATGAAAAATCAAACATTTATATTAATAATTCCTTCGTTATCTCAAATTACCTTAAGTTTAACGGAAGTACGTTTCTTATTCCACTTTTCTCTAGGTTGACCTGGACGGAAACAAGATAATTCTTTCTCCTCGTTTGTGAGTAATGACAAATCAAATCTGCCTAACTGTCGCAGGATAAATGCGATAACATCAAGTGACTCCCAATAGCTCGCGTGAAAAATTTGAGGTAAAGAATTCGTGGGAAAGTTTGCTAAACCCTCTGGACAGTAGAGAGCATAATCTAATCTCTTGGTACCCCACCATTTTTGTGTTACTGTAACAAATTGTCGCAAGTAAGCGTAATATGTCAATATTCTTTATTATCGTTAACATGATTAATCCTTTACTTACAATTAGATACTACTTTTAAAGGAACATTTTCAACCACACCAGACATCGTACTGTGAATCGATATATCGGACAGCCGTCTTAAATGGGACATTGACATATTTGGGATATTCAATCCGTCCGTAAACAATTGTGGATTCGTCTGGATAGCTTCCACTGAAAATATTCAACGATTTGTAATAATTATAAGCTACACAAAATTACATCTAAGACGTATAATACATACACAAATGATAAGGCTGTCCATTTCCTAATGGATACTTTTGATATCGGGCCACGTTCACGGGTGGAAGAAGAGAAAACCTTGCAGAAATCAGTGGTTCTAATCTAGCGGCTACAGGTTCAGTAGGATGAAATAAATTATACACCTGATTCACCAACGGTCTTCTTATATCACTAGTTTTATCCGAGGAAATTTTTCTATACGCCAATACCAGAGCAAGTGGACTACCAAACATGAAAAATTCACCTACTTCGAAATCCAATTTATAATGTGAGGGGGTATCGCTAAAAAAATAACATATGTTAGTTTCCCAATATCACAACATATGTATGTACATGTATATGGATACGAATCGAGCTATAATTCTTCACCTTATACTAGAAGATTTCCTTCTAGGAGAAGGTGCAGTCAGGTGTTTGCCATCTTCGGCATTCGTGCTATTTTCAATGCCCTGATTATCCAAAATATTGTTCTCGCTATTATGTCTAGAGTGAGCTGATCTACACAAAGCGTCGTACGTTAAAATCGCTCCTACTGAATCTCCAATAAAGCAAATTTGCCCCGTGAAACCTCGACCCTCGTCACTTCTGATAAAGTCGTGATAAACTTGGTTTGCTCCAGCTATAACTCGTGATACGGTGTCCTGATATTCAGGAGTCGAACTAGCGAGCAAAGGTATAGCGCCGATAGGAATAGTATCGTGTGTCACTTGAGGAGCATCCATAGAAGAGGGTGACACATCAAAACTATAAGGACTTAGGCTGAAATAACATGAATCGAATAGATTGAGATTTTACAGAGAGATAAAGACAGTGATAAGGCATAGATAAAAGTGAATTTCTAATCTAATCACGTCGCTTTTACCTCGATAAAATACCAAGTCCTTCGGTACAAATAGATGGACAAGAAACAAACTTAATGGCCACGTGTCCAACCATACTGGGATAGTGTTGCCTCATAACTGACTCAAAGGCACCTTTGAAAGTTGTAATGTCCGATTTTTTCGCCGTCAAGTCAACGTTGGCATCTAAAAGATATTCTTTTGTGAGTAGTGATTCACAATTAGTGGTTCGCTTTTCTGAATTAGTGATGAATTTCAGCGATTATTTATGGCATTTACCTAGTACACTGCCAGCATGCATCACAATAAGAAGGACAGTAGTTTTGCACGGTTGATGAGTTGGCGAATGTTGAGGTGAAGCCGGATACGAGGCATCGATGCTGGCCGACGTAGAGATTTGTAACCTTTTACTGCTACGTTCACTAGCCATACGTTGCAGGTACGAAGGTGAAAATATCGTGTCGTCTATAAATAAATATTGAAATAAGTTTTACGAATAACCAGGAAAAGAATAAGCATTTGGATTATCGATCGTTATTTACCTTCTTTGTTTACCATGGTAGGCGAAGTGAACGTATTGTCCTCCTCTTCTGCTAGAAGATCCAAAGAACTCCATTTAGATAATGAAGTGCTATCTCCAAAGCCCTCTGTATAATCAGAAATTTTAACATTGCTTATGCATCGTGCCTTTTTAAGCATCTCTGACTCGTGTTAAGGCAGGAGTAGAATATTATGTATCAGGAGTGTTTCCCTTTTTCGGATTAAGCGTCGCAAGGTACAAAGTGGTAGTAGAAATATATCAGAAATACGAAGGTATTACTATTTATTTTATTTAATACAATCATTTCACAATGATATTTATCCTTAACATTTGAAAAAGTTTAACAATAAAAAAAGCATTTATTTTTGTAATCTACAATGCCATGCTGTTTCATGCTGTGATAAATTGCTTCTTGTGAACCTCCATGCTCGATGTTATGTATGACGATCTGTATGTTATGTAATTAGTCAGAGTTTCTTGTAAGTGTAAATTTCCGTAAGCAACAAGTACCATCTTGTTTCGGTCTACAAAGGCATGAATGCAATTACGCAATGTTCCTAAACTTATGTCGAGAGTACCAACACTAGTATCAATGTTGCGATCTTTTATTCGATCATTTATTACGTTTCCGAAAAAAAACATATTCAAATGTTTGTAGTTCTAAGAATTCAACACTATCTACGTGTCCTACCTTCGCGTATAATAGGTATAATGAACCCAGCTGCAGTGTGGAATGCGACATAAAAGAACAGAGAGGGTACACATATAAAAAAACAGAAAATGTTATTACCAATCATCATGCTGTATTTTCTACTTTGCAAAATGCGAATTTCTACCAGACACACTCCTATTTATTTTTAACAAATTTCTTATTTGTTTATTTAATCTGTTTTTAACAAAAGCAAACGTACAAAAACGGTGTCTAAAGAAATTCGCCAAGGCGTATGTTTCATGGTTTAGTTATTAGCCAAATGATAGTATTACGAATATGTAAATTTTTAGAAAGATTATTTACATGCTGCATGAAAAGAAGTCGATCTTTTACCTTGACAGTCAAAAAACTCATCTTCGCTACCAGATTCGGATTCTCTTACGATACTTTCCATGCGCCAATTCGCTATCTGCATATCGAAACTTTTGTTCGAACACGGTGAACTCATCTTGTTTTTCTTCCATCCCTTTTTAGCATCTGCTTTCTCTTCAGTAGGAGCATTTCTGGAACAAATTTCATCGCATTAAATAAACTGTAAACGAAAGGAGGAAAGTTATACATATAAATAAACTAGTTCCTGATTTTACTTCTATTTTTACCTAAGGTCGGGTACTTCGGTCGGTGAATCTTCGGGGCTAACGTCACCCTCTGAACTACCAGCTGTGTTAGGTATATCGGTCGATTTTCTGGCACTTGGGGGACTTTGAGGATCTTCGTTTTTCTCGATACTCCCAAGCGTGGCAGCCAACGTCGTAGCAACGTTCGATTCTTGAGGAGTCATCGTCGTGTTTGAAACAGTCCTGTCTTGATTGTCGTTCGTTGCTTCCCCATCGCCTTCTGCATTAGCCATTCTCTTCTGCAACGCCAATTGCGTTTGTCGTTCAATTTTCCGAATATCTTCCATGGTCAAACCATTCCATTCGTCTTGCCAGGCCCAGGCTTGTCTGTGAGCTCTAACCATCGTTTTTCTCAAAGCTGAAATCGTTTCATCGTCACATTTCACGGTATGTAGAATTTTAGAAGTTGGACATTAAGAAATAAACAGGGAACGGTTGTGCTCATATACGATACTGACCTACATCGTGTATGAACTTTTCTAATTTTGTTTGCACACCCCAATATCGAAACTCTACACGGCATAACTTGTACGCGCACATTAAAGACTTTCCGGCTGGAGTCGGTTGCTGTTTCCCCTAAACGATAAGAGACAGTTTTAATGCATCAGTATTGATCGCTTTGAGCAAAAATTAGTGAAAAGAAACAGATACGGAAAGATAGATCTATACTTTTACGTCAGCCCAGTATTCCTCTAGCCATGATTCCGTGAGAGGTCCTCGACCGGTCTTTTGGGACACGTATAATTTAGGGTCCTCGTCTTTCACGTAATCACCCGTGTATTGATCTTTTACGATATCGATTACGTCTGAAATTTAATTATGTAATCGATGGATCTCGATATCTTAATAGAAAATGACTTGTCCTGCCTTCTTGAAATTTCATAGAAATAAATACATACCTACGATTCTATTTCTCAAATCGCTACCACTTAGCTTGAAGACATTTTCTTGGTAACCATTGTCGGGAAAATAGTATGTTTCTATTTCGATAGAAAACTTTTCAACGAAGGGGCAAGTGTAACGGGTCTTCGTATAGGGGTAAGCATTCCATGCTTCTTCTTTGGCGATCAACGCGGATCTAGGTAGCAAACTTTTGAACCATTCCGGAAGATGACTACCCACGTGGTAAATCTTATGGGTATATTGTCCGTTTCCACCTGGACCATCGCTATAAGGCTCGTTCTCTATAATCTCTACACCGCTGCCTGCTCCTTGACTTTCTTCTCTAGATTTTTTCTAGAAGAAATACATTGCAAAAATAAACTTAACGTTTATCGTTCGCTCTTTAATCGCCTCCAGTTCCTATAGCAATCTACAGGAGTTATGGAAAGTAAGGAGTAACGAAGGTTAATTGTAAAGCAACATATTGCAATGTAATGTTCAATTACCGCTATCATGTAAAGCTGAGCAATTCTATACTCCTCGACGGTGAGAGGCAGCGGTATTCGATATTCTTTTATCAACATCTTGCCACTTTTATTTATCCTCGATCCACTCTCGCGAAAGACAGAGATCGTTCGAAGGCTGTTGCTTCCTCTTTATCTCTCAACCTCATGATATCATCGGAGCAAATCTTAAAAAGAAAAGAAATAAAGAAAAGAAACGTTAAGCGTTATATCGAACGTTGTTTTAACGTAGTGTTCTATTTTCGTTCTGGACGTTGCAAAAAGAAGTTCATCGTAATCGAGATATCCCTTGAGAGCGGCGATCAATATTTCTCGATACGCCTTCCAGCAGGTCCAACAGATCAACTTTTATCAGCGTGAACGGTTCGGGTATCGTGATCAACTCGTGCTACTTTTTATCTGTCGCCATCGATCTATCAGTTATACCTGGCCGAAAAACGAGCAACATAAGTGAAACGCGTAAATTCAATCGTATATTCCGTGGAGCATTAGAAATAGAGACCTTCGCGAACATCGACTGCCTGTTTCTCTCGGTCTATAATTGAAGCACGTCAAATGCTGAATCGTTGTGTTTGCATGCCGCGTTTTCACGCAAATCTGCTCTAGGTCACAGAGTGTTAAATAGCGATTAATAATCATTAGACCGCGGATATTTATGCAAATTCATATCTTTATAAATACAATTAAAATATGGAATCCAAGTAGATAATTATCTTACTTATGAAATACTATATTGAGTACTATATTCTATGTTTATTTGTATATTTCTGCGTACTCAATACTATTTTGCACCTTCAAATTTTCCATAACTGTATAGAAATTAGCACGTTAATAATAATCACCGATATAAATATGTGTCACCGATATCGATACTGATTGTACCTCTTTAAACGGTTAGCTACTGCCACTTCTTTGAAAAGTGTGTACCTAGAAAATGTCGCAAAAAGTAAGCGACGACGAGTATACTCGTCAAACACAGAGCATGTGCGGCTGTTATAACGTAGAATTAAGTTGTAGTGAAATGACTGTTTTATTTTTTTTTAAATGACACAAAATATTGTCATTCCTTCATGGCGAGTATACTCGTCAAAATCTGCTAACTGGTTAAGATGATCGTAGATATAACTTTTCACTAAAGCGAAGAGTATAGCGACTATAGTAATTTATTCAGCGTTTATTTGTAAAATAGAACAAAAATTAGATATAATATAGTGATCTTTGACTTTAATGGCTTACGTTACGTTTCACACGCGATTGTAGACGATTTATGAATAGTGTACGTTATCGAATAATTCTGATTCTCTGAAAAGGTACGTATATTTTGAGACAATGGAGGGACAATAAACAAAATGTTGCGTAAAACGTTTATTTATACTCACCTGTAGTGTAGTACTTAAACGTACTCTAAATTAAACTTTTTAGCGGGAAAAAAATCATACTACCATTCTGTGAAAATCGTACTGATAAAAAATGATCGTTCGTCGTGATCTATATTTAATACATTACATAATTATGTACAAACGTTGAAAGAACACAAGTCATAAATTAAACGTGATAAATCTAAGAGTGAAATTTCTTACTTGAAAAATAAAGCGTAATATACAGCGTTGAATCTCTAAAGTTGCAAGCATATCGGATAAAGTGCCAATAATAGGATTATAAATACCTACTTATTTCTAATTTTACCGCTAACACAGAACGTTACTTCGTTTGATTAATATTTCATTCGGAATACAATAATCTAATGCAATTGGTACCTTAGCGTCGTTTGAGAATAGTTTCATTCTCGATAGTTCGTTGTAATACCCGCGATCTTGCGACCATGATTGGACACGATACTGTCGGTTTCGACCAATCGTATTTAACGGGCTCAGCTGACAGATCTTTAACAGTTGACAGTACTCAACAGTTTGAGGAAGCGCGTATGTGTGATGTTGCATCGACGTACAGTAAAGTGCCTTGCTAACAGACCATAAGTCGAAATCAAGTTGATAAATTGTCTAACTACAAAGAAACAATTTTCTCTGAATATAAAATGAATATAAAAATAGAAAGTAGAAGAAAATAGAAATTCTGAAGACGGTAGTCTTTTTCTATATACATACAAATTTCATAGCTTGAGAAAGGATACTTGAAATAAATAAGAATAGCGACAGTCAGTTAAGAAGACAGAGTTCTGGCCGGTTAACGAGACATTACTGTACTTACGGGCAAAAGCTTTCCTTAACCTTGAATAACGTGGAAATAGAGCAAATATGTAAGCGAAACGAAACGATATCGCTGGATCCGCTTCCTCTTACTAGCGCACGGTATGTAGGTACATACTTTTCGCGCCACACCTTCTGGACCAGATGATAAATCGCGGAAAGCTGCGATATCCACGTCACGATACAGCTTGATCGACTGAAGACCGGCAATCGACTGAGTCGATAACGCTGCTAATCAAGCAGATACTTGTCTCGAATGATATTATTGTTATTCAACGTTAAAATTCCACCCAAGTAAAACGTATCTCCACCTCCCTTATAAAATATATATTTACGAATTCATTTTCGCCCGGACAGTTCACTGTCACATAATTTAAATTCCAGGCGAAGCTCACCTAAGAGACACGAGAGGCATGGTACATAATACACGCGTGCAAACGAGCACTTGTTTCCTCTAACAAGTAACATAGAAGACGTACATTTCACGGAACGAATACAGGACGTAGATAGATCTGTTTCAGCAAAATCGTTAAGTACATACACTGAAAAAAGATTAAGGAGATTGAGGATTTATCCAAGGATCGTGTAGGATAGACGCGAGCCGAAACTGTAACGATGTTACGTGGGCAACGCGCGGCTACTGACTGACGGAGAGGAGGTCGCTCCGATTGGCGGGCCCCAATGGCACGCGCGACTTCTCGAACCCGCGAAATCGAGCTCGGCCAATCAGAGCGCCTTTTACCGCCTCCGTGACCCGGTGATCCGGACGCAGTGCTGTAAAATAAAGGCGCGTGCCAGCCACTTTTCCTTGAGTCCACGTAAAACTTCTTGATAATTCATCCTGAAAATTATTCAAGTAACTGTCAATTTAATATTCTATTTATTCTACACATGTATACCTATACAATTTTATGTAACGATTTAGTAAAATAAAGTAAGTATCTAAAAAGAATAGTAATGTCTTTGCATTTACATGCAAGAAAAAGAGATGGAGAAATATGGAACCAATCGAGGCACTTTTTTCAGATTGATGATAAACGGAATATAGAAAAAATGGTTCGATTCAATCGGTAGAAGATTTTAAACGATATCTTATCCTTTAATAATAGCTGATTTGAAATGCAAATTTCTGAATCCGTCACTGGCAGGACAGCCGCCGTTAGCCGCCTCCGCCACCTCCCTAGCCTATTGATCGACCCCCGAGCGAGCAAGGAAACGCAAAACCAGATGCGCCATAACACCAGCAAGCTCCCATGAAAGCGATACCGATACGTTCGTCGACAGGATTGCACGCGTATCGTCTAGGATCGAATCATCGGGCACCATACGCCGATCCCCTGCCAGCACCTGTTTTCAGAAACGACGTAGTACAACGGCGATCCTCACAGACAGGGAGCGTGCCACTTGTCGGGATAAGAATCTTTCTTTTTTCTTTCGCTCTGTAAATAGTTGAAGTCAAAAGCCGCTCTCTATTCACCGAAAAGGTGAACCAGACAGGGTTTGTTTATTCTTGCGCGACACCTCTTACAAATGCCCTTTTCCGAGAACTATGCTTTTTATAGAGCGAAGAAAGGGAGCTCGTTAACGGAGAACATTGCTGGCAGGGAGCGGATTAAAAATAACAAGTAAATGCTGATTAGAGATTGCCGATAATAATCATCTGTCGGTATTAAAAAGTAAACGAGTAACAGATAATTGTAGTTAATCGAAGTAGATTAGTTTGTCCGTGAATAAAGTACACTGATAAAAAGAATAAAAAATAGCAGACAAAGAAGAACAGAACAAGGTTAAATATCAACGTAAAATGTTGATTACAGTGGTCTACGCTATCTAAAAATTTACGATAATTAACGTGGGATTGCATCAATATGCCAAACAAGTTATATGTTTTAATACGGAATAGAAATATTATATACGTATTTACATTGAAATTCATGGAGACTAGCTAGAGATGCGCCGTCCGTTGACCGTCCCTAAGCGTGACTGATAAAGGAAACTGACCTTTGACATTAGCCGAGAACTAGTCGAATAAAACGATCCCTTAATGTACCTTACTACGAATCAACAGTGTTATCGGGTGAACGCGCGTTATGCCGATGAATTCGATCTATTTACAAAAGATAAAAGGGAAAGAATAAAATTCGCCTGTCAAAAGAATAGAGATTATGGAAGGTTAGTGACGCGCTTTCCCTGTGAGCTGGCATAAAAGCAAGGCGGATCGCTCGATGGACGATAAAAACCATTTCTTTTGTACAGCGAGCGATATACATATAAGAGACGTTTTATGAATAGGCAAGCACGATTTAATTCTTCTGCAAGTTTTAAATGTCGGGGTAAAAAATCTGTTCAGATCGGTGTTCATCGCAACGTCTAAAACGTTTCAATGAATCAGGCGATCCAGTCAGGATAAAGACGATATTATTTAACTTCCTTTTGAAAGTTCATCCGAAGAATCTAGATACAACGCGGAATTTAGTTATGAATATGCATGATCTTTTGTGTAAAATTCTGTTAAAAAATCGAATTAAAGTTGACCTTGACGCGTCCTTGATAGTCTGGCCTTTGGTTTTTTCCATGAAACTTTAACGACCCCTCTGACCTATTTTAACCTTCTCCTTGGTCGGCACACGTACTCACCGAATTAAAAGAGGACACTTTTATTCCTTCGTTTAAAAGTTTACGTGACAGATTTGGAGCTGCCCTTAGGAGATATATTTAAATTCTTCTGAAGATATTTCCTTTAAAATTTGCGGTTTATTTGAAGAAAATACTTAGGCATGAAGTTAAGTAAACGAAGCATTAAAGTTTCTGCCAGTTTAACGTTGTTCTTTGTAAGTTAGATTATAAATGGAGCACATAGTATCCGTGTTCCAGTCACAGATGATCAGGATACACACCGAGTGACGTCAAAACATGTTGAACGAATCTGTTAGAATGATATGCACATGTATACTGTGACGTAAGTAAAAGATTCCTCCGGGCAATGGAAGGAGGGGAAGAATGTGTTTAAAGAGACTCGTCCGTCCAACGTTGACCTTCCGTCCAAAGATCCACGTGTTCCACTCGGTGGCTAGGAAAGAAACGCGACTTTGCGGCTGTTTTATACAGTACAAACATCTGCAACTCTTCTTGAGACCGTCATTAAGAAGACGAGAAGCGGTGTTAGAAAACGGACAAGTACGTGGCGTTGTTATGTTCTTAGCACACTGAAGTGGTCCAATCGAGTTTCGGATTTTTTTTGTTTGCTCTTGAGAAATTTATAGAGAATAGCCTATGATCCTCGATGCAATTGACTGAAATAAAATTTTCAGAAGGTTTCGATTATTGTGGAATATAATATCTTTAATTTTTAGAATGGCAGCGGTACATGATATTAAACTGGAAAACAAAGCTACGAGAATCGAATGCAGTCAGCCAGTAATAATCGCTGCATTATTTTCATTGGTTCACCGGATAAAGCGCATCCGGCCCTTGAATACCGCGTGCGGTCAGGAATACCATACCGAGTAACTTTTAAAAGGAAACATATAGAAAATGTAATTACATATAGTATGACTCATTTGAAAAATTGTAATGTAATTTTCAAGGTTTTTTTTTATCCTTATAACGTATTACGGAATATTTAAATATTCTCAACGCGAGAACGAGACAATCTTATTTTCATCCTTCTTCGTTTATCGTTTCCTTAACCCTGCGGTTTGGCGTCACAGCGTTTGGATCTTCTACCTCGTAACCATGCGGAGATATTGGATTTCTCACGGGATTATGGAACAAGGTGTGTTCCCCGTCGCCCCATGGAAAAGGCTATAGAAGGGAAATATTTATAAGTCACTTACAGGGATAAGGCTTGAAAGGTCTCAGCTTGTAAAATCGGTCACGATGTAAAATTATTAAATCCTCGAGGCAAGAAAGAAGGAAAGGTAATGAAGGGAAAAGTATCAAATTTCCGTGGTGAAGGCAAACGATTCGTAAGACTTCATTAATCGATTACGAAGAATACCGCACAAATGGATTACCTTCCAGAGATGTACGAAGCAGAGAGCTTCGTTAGACCGAAGAATCAGTATAAAGCTTACATGTTACGCAAAAGTAGCGTGCATTATCGATTAATGAAGATATTAAGATCGAATTTGTATGATCTTTAACTTAAAGTTAAAGTATCTCAATTCGTTATTTAAAAGAATATGACAATCGTGAAAAAGGCATAAAATTCATATGTAAAAAACAGGTACCTTAGTTATTCGCCTCATATAAGGAACATCAATGAACGGAGGCCTCGGTTGTTTATCCGATTCTTCCACCGTGGTGTAAACGTAATACGATATACCTATTAACACGATCGCACTGATGGCAGTCACCAGTTGCAAAAGTTTCTCTTCATAGGCCACTGTACTTGCAAAGCCACAAGTTATATCGTTAAGTTACGTACATACAACGAAGCTGATAAAGTTTTTCGCGCATCGCTAAACAGCAAAGATGAAAATTCAGCTGCTAGCTAAAGTAAGTCAACTTTTAATAATTTTTATATACGTATATACTTTAAGATAACATTATAATACAGGTATTACACAATATGTGCATCGTGGAATAGAGATAAAAAAAAGCTGTTGTCTCAAGAATGACATCGCAATTAATATTCGGAATTAATTTAATCGTTGATTAAAAACGATAATATACGACGCATTCTTCTCGGTATCTTTATCTTTTTGACCTATAAAACGGTGACAATCTGAAAATATTTCGAATTCAAAGTCAATTTCCTATTTCTCAATCATTTTTCTCTCTTTCCTCCAACTGTGAGTAAAAAATTTTGTTTCTAGGGGTTTAAAACTTTACCTGTAGGACAGTAATCTTTTACGTCCGGACAAGGGAATGGTGAATGCTCTTCGCAATCATTCTCAACTGGTAGTTGACATTTTCTCGAAGATTTTGGACATTCTTCCACATTTTCGTCAAACTTTGAATAGCAATCCTTAGAAACATCTTTGATCGTTGTCCCATCGCAATCATCCGATTTCAATGTTTTATCGCAAGGGGGTTCTTTGGAGGAGGAATAGTTACGAAAGCTCATGGAACAAAATATTGCTTCGGATAGACCTTTCGATCTCCATAAATTTTTACATGCAGACTTCTTGTAAGATGGATTTTCCGTGAAAGAATGGAACTTTAACATCGAATTCGACAACTTCTGCATGGATGAACTATGGTATTCCGCCGAAGGACAAAATTCGTTGGAGAACTTCCAAGAATGGTAGATTGGCGCCAAAGGGAACTGCGAAAAGATCGACGATCCACTGTCGAGCAAGAAACCTCTTCTCTCAATGTACGTCTTCATTTCACAGCGATATTCACGACTGCTCATATACCTGTTTCTTTCTGAAACGAATTTTAACTGGAGAACGTCGGAATTATAAAACTTCTCTTGTATACGAAAACCGTGAATATTTTCGGTCTCCGAAAACAGTTGCAATATGCAAAATGTCGACTTCTCTTACGTTAAGATAGAAACCTTGCTATTTATGCTAATGAATTACACGAAATCCTGCAACACAGTCAGAACCGTAGAACTTTTTGCAGTCTCGCTATGTATGAATTTTAAACAGACAGTTTTGGTAACTTCCTCGAGAAAGAGATAATTTCTTGTGTAGACAATTATTCAAACGGTGAACGTGTTGCATTTTCATGACAGAAATTATACGAAATCCTTTTTGTCATACAGAACATTTAGTTCTTTGAATGGAACGTGGATAGTAATTGTTGCACAGAATATCGCAGCTTTAGACAAGATCATTTGCCAGCAGGCATTTCACGTGTTACAAACCGTTAATGACAAAGTTCAAACGAAATACGCCTAGAGACCCTTTTATTAGAATCTTTAAAAGGAAATTAAATATCACGTATCGTTGTCATGTCGATAGCACGATCGTTCTATTGTAATGTCTCTTTAATAACGAGTCGCTTATATCTCGTGAAAAAAAGAGAATTTTATACCTCCATTTATCGCGAGCAATTTTCCGTTCGACGATTCGTATCTTGAAATATCATTGAGCCAACCTTTACTGCTGTGCCAACGATACCCTGTGCTCCAATTTCTTTTTTTCTCGTCCAAGAAACCGGTTACATTTACGCTCGTTGAAAATACCATTCCAATATCCGATTTGATTAACGTAGAACGCGTTGTTCCGTTGACAGACGCCAATGACAGGATCTTTAACCTACGCAAAAGTGAGAACATCGCGATACCGTGCCTTATTGCTGTTTTATGATCTATCCGTGCTTTTTGAATAGGAGATCACGATTTGGACACATTTTTCAGGAAAAAAAATGTGTATACCTGGCCATATAAAAACGTAACTTTTAAATTTCAATTACATGTACGGACTCTTTTGTCATATGAACTCATCCTCCTTTGTTCCTTCGAGCGTATTTTCACGTGTGTCGGTATTTAAAGAATTCGATACATCTGATATTTCTATGACAAATTCCTTCAATTAGTTTGATTAGTTTGATAATTAGGAATTTTTTTCTTGTACGAATTTCTATTCGATATTAGAAGATATTTTGAAGTACAAGGTAGGTACTGAACGAAGATCATTGACATGATTTTTTATATTACGTCTCTTGAATTAATAAGCGAGGTAGTTCTCACAGTATCTAGATCAAGCATTTCCTTTTCTAGAATGGAATAGAACAGGCATATCCTCGGTGCTTATCTTCGTTTCATGACAAACATCGCACATCCGGCATACGAGTATACAACTCCTGTGACGTTCGCAAATCGACCGTATTTATAGCAGTCCTTCCGCTCTTCTCTCTGTACTCACTGTGAAGTTTCAATCTCTGTTTCGTGGAAATTCGCGGCACAACTTCGCCGATCAACACGCACGTTCCAATCAGGTACGTGCGACATGTACAAACATTTTACATATCGAGTCGTATTGCAAACAATATGTTATTTAAAAACGCGATATTTTTCATCGACAGACGCGCAGTTTTAAACTGTGTAACATCATCGGGCAAATAATTCGTTTTTACATAAATGTTTCTGCTTATCAAATATAGACGTTTAAATAATACTGTTTCATAATGATATTTCTTATAGTCTGCCTTTGATTCCTTCGAAATACAGTGGCTTACGAAAGTATTTGAAAATACATGGAAACATTTTCTGAATCGTATTATGCGAAAGATTTTCTAGGATATGTCACATAATGCGGCTGTCACGATCAAAAGTTTGAAACAAATTCGAAAGTGTACGAAGACGATACAGCATGCTTATTGCAAATATAAGTCTCGATATTCGTTGCAATTACTAATTAATTATATGTTTAAAAGGATCGTTTTTTACTATGTACTGATCTCTCGCAACTTTTACGTACATTTCCAAATTGGTTTCAGATTATATCACTATAGTTACGATAATCGTGTTTCATTCTTCAAAAGCTTTCTATAATACAGGCAATATATTCATAAAGATTTTCTATAACGAATGTCCAAATACTTTCGCGAATTATCGTTATGACAAATCAACGTATGTTTGAGGAATATCTCCACTTAATTACATTAATAAAAGTAAGACACCTCGTATGGATAAATACGCAGTAGAATAAATGAATCAGCACTCGAAATGTAGTTTACCGAAGCGCCAGAATGTCTGGGGTCAGTAGAAAGCGATAAATACGTAGTGGTCCATATATCACGGTTTATGCTAGCGTTACCATACCCGCAACATTATTTTGTAATTAGTTTTTCTTTCTGTGTGAATCTCGATAAGGAACACGCTCGAGATTTTCATACGCAATAAATTTCCGGAACTTTCTCCATTAAAATGAAACAACAATTACCGGATATGTTCCGACATTAATCTCCGACGTTTTAATCTCGAAAACAAAAGGAAAACGAAACGAAAAACATTTTCGCTGAATTTTAGTAAGGATTTGAAATATTATCGTGGTGTGGCGAGTGTCGAAAGTTGAAAACAGAATGCAAGGGAGCGGTGACACAGAAGAACAGATAACAATAATTTAATGTCGAACACACGAAGGACTCCCGAGATCTATTTCTTTCAATAAATCCGTTTCCACGGAAAGCTTCGCAGAAACGTTCCAACTTCTTGATGGAACTTCGAACCTTTGACATTAACCGAGTAATTTCCAACGAAGCCTCTAAAATTTTTACGATTCCGAGTTGTAAACTGGAAGTACGATGGTTTAAAGAAGAAAATATCATTGCGATGGGTAGGAGGATATTTCCGCTACCGTCGTAAAACCACGGGAGAGGAAATAATTAAGAGAATCGTGGATTATTATAATTAATCCGTTGATGACATGAAAAACGAGTGGAGCAACGTAACTTTACGTTTTCATTATCTGTACATTGGAAATGCAAAGTCGGTGGTAATTTTCAGTAAAAGGTTTGCCTGGGGAAAATTCAATTGCTCGTCGCGAAGTTAAATGAAAATGAAATAATTAATCTTCCGACAAGGACTTTGTCGCAATCGATATTACGCGATGATATCGCTGCGATGTTCAGCTCTCCCTTTGGAATCAGCTACTTCGAAAAGAAAAAACATTATTTTTAGTTATTGTCGTCATTTTAATAAGATTTTGTATAAGAAGATGAACACCAAATATTTATGAAATTATTTTGGTAACTGTACCAGATATACGTAAGAAATAAACTGGAACAGTGTTCTCGTGGCAGAAATAATTCCAGTGAAAATAAACGAAAATGCGAGGAGTGAAATTACGAAGAAAATTGAGATCGGAAGTGCGGTCGATAAAGCGAACTAAAATGACTCTTCTTCTATTCCAAAAATCGATTAACCCAAAATCTTAATTAGATCATGTGAACAAAATCAGTTAGAAAATTTCATTAATTACGTTACATTTCATCTAAAAATTCTTATCTATCTAAAAAAATAATTCTTATCTATAATAATTTCCATTCTCATTAATACATTTGAAGTGTTTGTACTATTGCTATCGTACTACTTTTGTATCACTAATAACGTAATGGTTGTATGTTAAATCTATTTCTTTTGAAACAAATCATACGTTTACGCCTTCGATCTTCGAGACATAGATCTGTAGATATACATATATATTTCGTCTAGCTTGTCAAAGAGGTGCAATCATGAAATGGTGCAAAATGGAAATGATGATAATTACTGCTCGACGATAGAGCAGGAACAATAGAATCGCGTTCGATTGCTAGCTCCTGGAAAACAGGGATACGTCGATGCGCCTTGCGCGGCAACCTTTGACATTTTCAAGAGGACGGGTCGAAGTATTTCCACCCTCCTGGCCTAGGTACAGCCCGCTTTTCGTCAGCCCGACATCCGGTCGTGTAAACGTGTGTGTACATGGTGAGGCGAAGAAGGTGGTTAAAATGCTTACAAAAAAGAGACAGAAAGGAGATAATTAAAGCGTATTGCGCGTTAGGAAACACGAACGACCGAGCATTTTTTCATTCAGCTGGCGAATCGTAATTGGAAAGTTACGCGGAAATCCTTTCGATTTGCAGTGAAGGGCATAATGAAAGTAAACCGAGACGAAAGCGAAACTAGGTCGATAAAATTCTTTTTTCTTGCTCCTTTTTCCCTTTTTCCGTACTCCCTTTTAATGAACGTTCCAACTTAGACGTAATTGGGCAATGAACACCCGGGATGATCATGGAATTATTTCGGATGTCATCGATGCAACGCCTAGTTTTAATTCGAGACGATACACCATGAAGTTTACGTAGATTGTAAATGAGATTTGATCCGGTTCCTGATACGACCGCAATTGTGAGACTACAGTGCGACTTTCGCGCTTCAGAATAATAATGGAACCTCCTTTGACCTTATTTTTTCTTGGAAAGTAATGGACGTGTCATATGCTGCACCGTGCTTCACGGTTATAGTTGTCTGACTAGCCGAGAAAAAATGTCCAGGAAATTAGATTTAGTTTAATAAAATGTAATTAACTTGAAACTTTATATTGTCTGACTACGCAGTATCTAGTCTATCGAAAGGCACAATTAAGCATACTCTTTTCTCCTTATTAAATTGTTGTTAAATTATACGAAAAAATTCATTTACTTGAACTATGTAGTCCTATGAACCATCCAACTCAAGAATTCTTGCCATTTATAACTTGGTATTTTATCACGATACGATAGTACCACCGTAGACGTCCATAAAATTTTTTAATATCAGGAGAATGCGAAGATGAATATTAAGGTAGACTCTATGAAATACTTCTTGGGCGATAAAATCTACTTAAAAGCCTCATAACAAATACAGATAAAACAGTAGATGCAAATATCTATATAAAAGAAGGTACGTACCAACAATATACTCTGACCGTTCGATTATTTCCACGACGACACATCAAAGTAACAATTTAGTCTCTAAAATCTAATCGATGTATACAAAAGGCCAAATCTCGAAGAGCTTAATTAATGCAGCAACTTAGATTGTCGTGTAAATTGCACCTGTACAACATAAAAATGCTAGACTGCATCTACCAAATGTCAACCACGAGGTGAACCCTGCCTGTACGCTTCCATTTGTGATTAATGCGCAGGGGGAGGAAACAGAATCTCCTCTAAAGGGTAATTCTAAAAGGTTGCTTGGAAACTGAAACAATTCAATTTCAATATAACGAGAGACGAGAGGGCAGGCGTAACGATATAGTCAACCACGGTCCACAGACAATTGTTCGAATTTTCGTTGGAATGTGATTAACCACCCTACTCCCTTCTGCATCGAGATGAGACAGTGATATCGAGGAATTATTTTCAGACATAAATTTTTTTCTTCGATGTGAATATAAAAACCATAAGAGTTCATCGTACTCTCCAGACACATCAGCTTCTAGGCAGAAATTCCGTAAGAGGATTACATTATCCTTGTTATGTGCCATAGCGTGAGACTGTTTTCCATTAACTTCCCTTCACGGTTCATTATCAGTCAAGTGTATTATGCTGACATTGAGGTGCATATACCGACTATCTTTGCGTGATGCACTTCATATGAAATTAATGAGAACGGTTACCTGTGAGAACGAATCGAATTAACGCATATTAAACATGCATTAGCGTTTTATAAGAGTACTTATATAAAATAAAGATTGCATATGGAATTATAAAGAAGTAAGATAGTAGAACAGGAGTGAAGATATATTGGAATAGATTTGTAAATGTTATGGAAGTTGTTGATTATTATATCAGTGATTAATAAAAGATTGTCTGAGAAATGAGTAGAATGATAACAATCCACAAAAATACTAATGATCTTAATACCTCTTGGAATTCGTATGTTGACCAACGTAATTAATTTCGCCCTCCGGTGTAAATGAATGCCACCGCCGCAAACCACGTGTCCACGTTGCTAATTACAATCCACGATAATTAGGAATGATGTACTACATTGACGCGATGTTAATATGAACACGTAATGTGTAACATTCGCAATTAATTCTTGAATGAGAAATGAAACGTGGCTACTCGAATGGCCAAAAAGAATGAAATACACAAAGTTCTTGCAAAAAAATTTGAAATTTTTAATTCAAAATTTTTAACCGTTGAAATATCATTGCACGTATAGATATAAAAGCCATTCTGCACTCTACATCATTAATTAAATTGCTAGAAAATTCATATGTTTTAAATGTTTCTGAAAGAGTAAGTTTGAATTCGATCGATCTCCCAATTTGTTGACGTCACTAGTTACGTCACATAAACGAAGATGGAAAACGTCTGATACAATTTCAATGACGTAGCGGTGCTTTCTAACCCTATAAAAATTTAGAAATTTATATACATATACGATATGGTATATAGCAGATAGAAATAAAATATATATAAATCCTATTGCACCCTTTAATAAAGATTAAATTATGTGTTTCATTAAATTGCATAGAATTAGGAAAGTTTTTAAAATATGTTTACAAATCTTACAATATGTTTACTATGATAATAATATCTTGCAAAATGTATCCTCGTTATAAAAGTTATAATTAATTTTATTTAATTTGCACTAATTATATAGGGATATATCGATCGAATCATTATATTAGCCTGTTATTGATGAATAGCGCTAAATTTAAGAAAGATCAATGTTTGAATAGGTTTCAGAGCACGCTTATGAAAGTGACTTTGTGTAGTCCTATTTCAATTACATTCTGCCCGAAACATGCAATAAATAACTAAATAAGAATCAGTATTTGTTAAAATTGGGAAACTATTTTTTAAAATAAAATAGGATAGTGTATATTATAAACAATACAACTAACAAACAGTTGGTTCACGTCTAACATATTTGCATTTCCTTACAAAACTGTCATAACAACACGATTTTACTACTGATAAAGTACAATCTACTTCTCATTGTTATGTGAAATCGTAGTGTTTGATACATCGTACAGATAATCGTTGCATCGCCAACAGCGTTTTTGTATAAGCGAAAATACGTAGTTGGCAATAGATCTGACAGTTAAATTCTTTGAAAAACTAATCGATCATGGTTACGGTGTATCGCGTGTAGCATGCACTGTACATACATACCAATTCACCGAGAGATTTCAACCTCTTGTTTCCTCTTGTTTCCTCGGTTCACTTATACAATAGCGTTCATATATGCACACATACAAATGAGAGCAATCATAGGCAACTACCGCGATTATCCCATTGCGAGGTGTCTATCGTTTTTGTCTGGTTAATCGCGACAAAGATAGAGGAAAATATGGAGCAGCTCTTCCTCAATCAGTAAAGCAGATTCAACCAGTTCTGATACGAGTATCGATGCACTTCTTCCCGCGTAACAGCGATTCAATTTAATAAGGTAACTAGTCATTTCTAGACCTTTTCAATTGTTTGAAACGATGTCACGATCTAAAATAACGACACATAAAATGAGTATTAATGAAAAACCATTTGATCCTTTCGATTCGTATCATTCTAATCGATACATCTAACTTTACGTCGCGAGATCTTTTCACATATTTAAACAAGACGGCAGCTGGCTACCTTCAGTTTTGATGCAGTTGCAGCCCTGTGTTCTGATAAGGTTCGCATCACCACCGCGAGAGTGCGCCAACTGCAACTCAATAAAATCCAAAGAGCGCCGGACGGGCGGTGTTCCGCGATGCGTGATGAGTTTGACAGCTCCCGCGTACTGAATGTTGTTTAAAAAGTATAAAAAATCGATCGAGAGATGTGACTAAGAAAAAATCCTTAACACGTTTCCGTATGCATCCATGGGAGATCGTCTAATATGGGAGAATGATTGGTCATAGAATTATCACGCTGATACTCTTTCTGGCAGGTAAGTACATAATATTCGTTCAGGCGTAAGTGCACCTGCGGATCAATGTGATACTATACATACGTTCGGTGTTCGTGCGCTTATATACGTGCAGCGTATAAATCGGGCTAAGTACACGATCGTTACGATTCAGGGTCGAGTTATGCAAATTTTGCCGTATATCTCGACTTCCCGAACGGATTATGTGATTTTTTTTTTTGTTCTTACATCCTTTAAATGTTTAATCAAAATCGATAGCACAACGACGCATCAATTTGTATTTTTCTATCGAATTGCTTTTATAGTTCTTATTAGTAATATTAAAGCTTAAAAAATACATATAAGTTTTCGTAAAAACTATATTTTATTTAGATACAATTATACAAAGTATCAAGTACATTCAGTGAATACAATAAGCTATAATTCAAACTCCATGTTCAGATGCTTAGATTATTATAAATATTTTTTCTATTAGAAAAAGAAGAATTGTGGATCCTAATATTAGGTACATCAATTAATTTTTATATGTGTTCATTTTGTAAATTGTATTAATAAAAACGTATCTTTTTTAATGTCTCGGTGAATTTTATTTATATTTTTTATTGTAAATAATATTTTAAATAATAATTGAAATTAATTCATAATTGTAATTTGTAATTTATATCTTTTTATCTATAAATGTTTACCCTATAAAGAGTATTAGAATGTCATTCAAAAAATATATAATTCTACATAAAATTGTTATACAAATACCATTAACTTCATAATTTAATGATTATGTTTTACAATGTTTTTAGCATGGCACGAAGCAGCAACTTTAGTGCCAATAAGATCTGTGGCTGTAGATATAGGTCAGAACTTGACATTAGCATGTGCAGAAGAAGATGCACTGCCACAGTCAGGAGAATCTGTTGGAGTGATGTGGATAAGGGAGGGACGGGAAGATGGACAAATTGAAAGACTAAAGGTTGAGCCTAATGGAGCTTTGCAACTTATTAATGTTAGTGCAGATGATGCTGGAAACTATTCATGCACTCTAGATGACGATCATGATGCTGTCAAAACTAGAATCAACGTACAAGTTAGAAGTAAGTTACTTAAATTTAAATGTAATTCTAAAGTAATTGCAGGTTTATATTGTATTTTTTACTCCATTTTAGCTCCTCCACCAGCTTTACACAATGTATGGGTTAAACCATCAACAATATTGGCAAATATTCTTTGGGAAGTAGCTGGCACAGGTGGTTATCCTATCATAGATTTCACTGCCGAATATCGTCTTAAACCGGATGTGGGTGAAGAACCAGAAGACTGGAAGCCTATTGTTCCAACGCACATTCCTCCAAATTCTGTAAACAATTTTTCTTTTAATGAAATCATCTCTATACCACCGACTGTTGTTATTAAAATTGATAATTTTATAGAGGCAAATTGATGTGTATCACTTGGTGCCAAACACTACTTACACGTTTCGAGTCTGGGCAACAAATCAGCTGGGAAGAGGAGAAATTGTTGAGGTTGAAGGTCATACTCAGCACAGTAATGAAGAATTAGGTACATAATTTAAACGTGATAACTTTACATGATCCTGCATGTAAACAAATCAGTATTTATATAAAATAAATACTATTGCTTACTAATTATAATTGACAATTATTTCAGAACTTGCAAGACATCTCTTAGCAGGTGTAGAAAATTTTGACACTCGTGTCTGGGTGGCAGCAGTAGGGATAGTTATGGGTACACTTATGATTCTTGGTATAGGTACTTGTTACCTCCTCTATCGTGAGTGCAAAGTACCCTGTAAGCATTTCCTGGTAACTTTATCTAAAAGCTTTTGCTTCTACTCTTTCTCTTTCATGCTATTTATTTCTGCTGATGAAACTTATTTCTTTCTATGCAAATAAATTAAAGTAGAATATGCTAGATTATCTAAGTTTGAAAAATATAACATGATTATCTAGAGGACGAAATCTGCAGCAGAAACGATAGCATCACTAACCACTTAACTTATCTATGGCCCTGATCTCTAGCTTTCTTTACATCAGCTATTCTCCTTTCAATCAATTTAGTGCTATTCTAATACAGTGCCAATTATCTTTCACTAATATTTCCCTACTGCAAGCGCTCTGCAAATTAGCATTTAATGAATTTTCTAGTGTTCAACTTTTAAAATTTACTAGCGTTTAATAAATTTTCTTACCAATACCGATTTAACAATAACACTTTTATAACTTTTGCACAAAACACTTTACAACATAAGGCACTAAAATAATCTGTAACATATGTATATCTTTCTATGCAGTTTGCCTGTCAGTAGCACCTTTCTTACTCCTCATAGGAATGAAACTATGACTTTATCAACCACCAAACTTGTTCTGTTTATATAAAGAATTTTTATCTTACTCTTTTACTAACTGTTATATTTTAAATTAAGAAGCTTTGGTGGTTTGTATAAATTTGTTATGCAGAATGATTAGTGTCATGAATAGAAAATATTATAATAATAGTAATATAGAGCATTATGGCCTAGATAACATTGTGTGCTATTAGTAAATCTTTGACTGTATAAAACTTAGGTCAAAGGTAGCACAAATATATTTGCTGGGTAAGCAATATATTTATATATGTGAAAGATTTCTCAATGTGTTTTCATTGATTTATTATTGTATATATATAAATCTTAAATTGAACATAGGATTATTCGATTGTTAATATAACATAAGTTGTTCTTGAATATCCATGGCCCAGCAAACACTGGTAAAGGGAGAGGGTAGAAGCTAATATAACTCATGGCCCAGACCAATGAAAATTAATCTCCGTTCCCGAATTGCAGCGCAGCTGGAGGAGCAGGAAGTGATTGAACTTATACCCAATATCATTCTGAATCCAGGATTTTTCGACGAAAGAACAGAACACATTCCTCAAGATGAAAATTTCAATAACCAAACTACTACACGCTTAAACAATAATAGCGTTGTGCAACCTATGCGACTTTAGCGACTAAATATTTAGATTTCTGTGGCTAATTTTTATTAACAAGTGGCTTGAGCACAATTTATGTGTCACCTTAAACGTAAGTAACTTGAATTACAAGAGGCCTCGAATCCGCCAAGTATCACAATGCGTAGAATCAGATAAGCGATGAAGACGATAATTATTGCGAAAGTGGAAATTTATGTTTATAGTCAGAAAATTGAGAGACGCATCATACATTCCAAGTATTCTAAGGAAATAAATTTTTCACTTACAATATAATGTAAAGTGTTCAAAGCATATGTAAGACTCTGCTAGGTTTTGTGAAATGGAGTAGCACATTTTTGAGAGTGTTTACCAGGATGTTCTAGCATTAAAATTCGATATAGTTGCTCAGTTATCGAGCTTAAAGTCAAGAACTCCTGTAAGCGAAAAAAGGAATATTCTTAGTAAGACTGTAATTCTAAGAACAAAAGGAAAATTTTTGAAGAAACTGAAATCATACGACATTAATATTAAGAGGCAAATTTTTGTCTTACATTCTGCATGAATTCATGTTTTTTACGCAATTATTTTTAACCATTATCACCGAACACAAGTGAGATTTTAATGGACAATATCATGCAGGGAGTAAGACTTTTGCTAATAATACACATCATCCGATTAAAAAAATTTTGTCAAACACGAGGTATGATTAAAGGCTTGCTTACTGCCGTTTTAAGGTGTGCAGAAGTCATTGGTAAAAAAGTTCCTTTTTTGTGTCTTTATAAAAGTTATTGTTTTTTTATTTATTGTTATACGAATGCATTTGTTTTTTAGAGAATATTTTGATAATGCTTTCTTCCAAAAAAGTTAATATAACGGAAGTCAATGCACCATATGCTCTTTCTGGAAAAATCCTGTGAATCAGAGAGTGTACAGTGTAAAAATCATAGTACTCTAATTATAAAAATAATTCTATTATGTTAATGTTATTTCTAGTAATGTTATATTCTTCATATTTTTAACTTTGCATGTAACTATTCAAATATGTCTAATGCTTCAACATGCTTTTGCACTACCTTAATAACAAATGCAATATCCACTGCTATTGAATTATAAAAAGCTATGAAATCAAATTTCATCAAAACCAAATCTTAACAAATACAAAATAGCACAAATCCATGAAAAATAAGTTTCGGTACATAAACTTTTTAGGAAAAAGAAAAAAAAAAGAACATTCAATAAATCTTCATAACATTCAACAAATAAGAATTATTCATGATCATCATACATTCGGTTCAGATTAGTGGTAAATATAGGGCAAAAGTAGAATAGGTTAAAATATTTTGGATATCACCTTTGATAGAATCAAGTTTGTAATCGATCGTTAAAACAGATCTTTTCCACAAATATTCATTTTTTATGAGAAGTATCATCTCGAATTGCATACAAAATTTAACTTAGTCAATCAATGAAGGTTGATGGTTTTGATAAAAGTTCTTCCTGTACAAACAGATACATACATAGTTATTTTCCACAATTTACATGTAGTACCATATCAGAATTTATCATTATGTGAAATACGTTATTAAGATCGTGTTAGTGGGTGTTGAGACTTTTCTTAGTAAAAAATAAAAACAAAAGAGATTTATTTTTAACTTATTGTTAACTTTGAATTTTTTAGATGAAACTTTTCTCGGGAAAAGAACCAAGATAAATTTGTTTACATTTATTGCGTTTTATTGATTAATTTCAGTTAAAACACCATAAGTGATGAATATGGAAATGGTTGTGGAAATTGATTCTTGTGTGTATTAGTCTTTCATGTGTTAATAGTAAAGCTCATAATATAAGAAACATAATACCTTAATGATTCTACTTAAAACAATTACATAAGTTAAATATTGCTTTTGTCAATATAAAAATCTGACAAAAAGCAATTTGGTGCACGCAGGTTGTATAAATATTGGTTGTGCGTTGTTACATTGAAGCTTTATGATCTGTTCTTCCCTGCAGTATAATCTTATAGGGGTGAACAGATTCAATTCGGCTTCGTACTATGCACTCTGTGTTGTGAATGGTATATATACGCGCTAATGAAAAAATAATATGATAATAACAATAATGATAACAATATAAATATATATATTTATATAGCCAAGGCATCATGATATTTTAGCTATAAGCAAAGACAATTTTTTATATAAATAATAATAATGCTGAAATGCAATGATGAATATTTATCTACATATTCATATAGATAATTTTGTGCTATGATATCGAGCTTCAAGAGTGATCTAGTAGATATGCTCATTAAGAGTATTTCATGTAGAATATCATGTTCCTCTTTCCATTTAGAAGAGTCGTGTTTTTTTCACTTTCTCAAGGATTGTATAAAACATCCTTCATTTTTACAAATCAATGCAATATTCTTAAAAACGATGAATAATACATTATAACAATTGCACTCTTTTTCTATAAAGATAACTTTTCCTGCTTTAGATAATCCAGCAATAATATGTCATATATATTACTTTAAACCACGACTCTTTATATATCATGCACATTCAAATAGAATTATAATCACTTGTTTCTGCTGAAATATATAACAATAGGTGTACTGTAATTTAAATATTTAACTGTCTCTATCAAAGCTGTCTGGTGAAGGCATAGGTTTTGCATTTAGCGGCATTAATAATGTGGTGAAGCCTGATAAAAAAAGAAGTATAAATGTTACTTGATATATAAAATGAAAAATTATTCTTATAACTACCAGCTGCTATAGAAACTAACAATAAAATTTAGTCCTCTGGGTTTAGAATTCTGCCATTGCATACCATTAGAAGATCTGCATATCTACCTATGCAATGTAGGATGATCATAAATTAACTTTAATTACATTAGAAATACAATCAGTAAAATAATATCATTAGAATTGAAAGTAAATAGTAAGATAATCATGATTCTTTCTTTTTCCAATAAGATAAACACATGCTCTTTTTAAACTAAATATTTCAAATTAGTTACAGTACTAATGAACACAAAAATTAATTGCTAACTTTAATTACAAGGCATGTCTTTATCATTCTATACCAAAAAATTGTCAAATACTATAATGGTGTAAAATAGATATATTTTTATGAGGTAGATCACAGCGTTATAAACTTAAATCTATGACTACAATGATAATGGCAGATATTTTATGTTCATACTATAAATTACATAAAATCAACAAAAAGATCTTAATCTATTTCTGATTAAGACTGCTTTCTGTTTTATCTAGTGATTTCTTTCATTTAATTCTCTTTTGCATTGATAATCATACATCTTTGAAATTCAAAAGCTATTAAGCACAGCACGTGCATAGCATTTGTCATTATATCTTTGTAGTTAAATGTATTGCATTAATATATTTACTTCATATAACACACTCATGTGAAATATATATTAAGTAAAGCACAATACCATAAAATAGTATAATGGTTGCTGGTGGCACCATAAATCGTCCCTAACATACATACTGCTTGCCTATGACATACCAGAAGAAAAAGAAATTTAATGTGGTTTTTACAAAAAGCTTCTAATTGATTCTGCTTTTTTCATAAAAAACTGATTTTGTTATATGATATTTTACATATAACACGTATTTACAAATATTTGTAAATATCATACAATCATTTCTAAATCCTTTACTTTTTGTAAAAACTACATACCTGTCGTGTCATCATCTATTAGATCAATAATATTAGTTTAACATCCTTACATTAAGTGATGGTAAAAGAGATTTATAATGATATCTCCATAAATAATGTTATAGCGAATAAGTATTAGTCTCGATATTAATTCTGCGATAAGTTATTTAGTTATATATTAACTGAAATTATGTATTAGCTTTTGGTGATTTCTTTATATAATTATTTATTTTGTAAAAAAGAAAAAAAAGAAAAAAAAATGAAAAGCGCAAAAACATATGTTAGAACCGAAATTTGTATATAGTATACACATTATTGTTTTGTTTCTATATTTTGTATAAATTGTTAAATATGCACGCTTGATTATATTAACTTACTTTATTTATGTTAAATATATTGTGTCAGATTAAAAAATCTAATAGTACTCCATATTCGTATAAAATTGTTCGCGTTGAATCAGCATTATTTTAGTTCTAATATGTTGTATGAATCCATTCCATTGACATTATACGCGGTTATAATGTGTAGAAAAATGTTTTCCTAATACCGACATGTTCATGGTTTATTTTATAAACTACGAACAATGCACATTCCATCACGTACAAATCCTGTATTAAAAGAGAAAAATACGAAAATGTAACATGCCTGGGTTAAAAATTGTTTAAGTATTTTTGTGGAAAAAATAAAGAAAATCAAGGTTGTGCTTGAAGGGCTGATACTACCATTAATTAGTATTTAGCTTTCATACTACAATCAGGAGACAAATATTAGTTACATATCAGAGAAGAAATAGCAATTAGTTTAGTCACTTTTAACTTAGATACTGATTGCAATCATCAGATATAAACTATACTAGCTGCTATATTATATTCATTTTTATAACAGCTTTAAAAATTTTTTACAAAATATGAGAATGTACATTATAACATTAATTTCATGAAAATAATCTGATTTTCTCATATTGCTATTTTACCAGGATATGATTTATTCATTGAATGAATGTACATTATTAAATTGCAATCAGAATGATGCAAATAACATGAAAATTTATGTACATTTCTTTTAACAGTATTCATTAATTGTAGTATGTTATGCATTTTCATTGTATTAATATAGCAGTATACATGACCAGCATACTTAATAATGTATGTACTACATATAGCTCTAATTCTACATTTTTATCAAAATGGTTGTCATAATGGTTGTCATCATAATCATCATATTTCACATAAGAAATCATACAGATTTATTTATAAAATTCATTAAAAATATTGATACAATAAATAAAATCATTCATAACATTTGTTTCTTCCTTTATTACAATTAATCTAAATTACCACACTGAGTTAAAAGTAAAGTCTTTTCAATGTCTAAGCATATTTTTTTAATACCATTAGGTGGAGCAAATTCTGCTGCCAAAATAGCAGTTGCTACTGCTATTGTTTCTTGGATAGTCCTTGCTTTTACCCAAACTCTACCGTTCATACCAACTGCAACTTCAAATGCTTGACTACGTGCAAGTGTATTGAACAATAGGGAATTGCGATTTAATATCTTTCTGACAAGACTCAAGGAACAAGTGAAGAGCATGCCTTCAGAGCTCAAAGCACCCAATTTCTTTTCTTTACCATGAGAATCCACACATACAAGTTCTGGTTCCATATCTTTACTGGCAGCTAAAAGCTTAGCAAACACAAGGTCTCCGACCTGAATGTCAGGACGATTTTTCTTTGTAGCTCCTTCAAATGCCAGATATGAAAGAGATGCTTGTTCACTGGCACCTATATCTACCTTGAAAATATCACTACTTCTCTGTGTTACTATACCAACTACATTTTCTCCACGGTTTGGTACATAACTATAAAAAGAAAATACAATATATGGAAATCTTTTTAAAAAATCAGCTAAAATGTCCCTTTAAAATAGAATTTGATTACCGCTTTTGATAACTATCTACATAATATACAGCTGGTTCTGTTTTCTTTAATACACCTGCTTTATATGCAAATACTGTATCAGCTTCGCGGCGAAGTCCAGGTCCTAAAATGATTGTTTCTTTTTTGGTAATTGTAGTAATATCTTTTATAGTATCACCAGGCATTACTACGTCTCCTACACTGACTTCCATTGTCCCTTAGAAGTAAGTGACCTTCGTTTTTACGTTACAATATAAATTATTATAGGTTATAAACATATCATTTACTCATATCTTTTATTATGGAGTGATCATTAATAAAATTATCCATAAACAAATGTATTACTTCTCACTGATATGATTATAAACATACGAAATTAGAGATAATAATGTTTGATTATATTCTGTTGTACCACGTGCATTGCTTCGTGATAAACTTAATGTTTTCTCCTAATCTCGCGCGTTTGTTCGAAACAGATTCGAAAGGAAAAGCGGCTGCGCAATATGATTTATATAAATTGATGCAATTAATTATACAAGAATTGTTATCGATATCACGAATGTACTGGTATAGAAAATAAATATTATTTTATTTCTGGAACTAGAGCTATTAGCCTTAATATAATTCAACTATGCATTTGAATATTGTGGAAAAATATTGTTCTTGAAGCGATTGCGAAATACAATGCAATTTTCCTGGTCTTACGCTTATGTGTGACAGTGGTGCCACCACACGGTACGTTGCGAAGCTGCCGCGTGAAAACGGTAACGCCACAAGAATCGCGGTACTGGTTGTGTTTTTTCGTTAATTGGTTTCGTTTTAAGACGGGTTTGAAAGTCGACAGTTTCGTGCATGACACAACAAGATTGACAGTGGTGTCACTAATGTAAAGGTAATGCTTTTTGACGACGCAAAGTGTATACTTGTGAAATTTGCGCAACGTTCACCGGATCGATAATTGATTTACGTGTGTTCTATTCTAACCTACCTGCCCGTTCCTTCCAAAGTTATTAGTTCAATCATGTCACGTTGTCGATCGATTCGTCGCGATTTAGTTAAGATTTCACTTTGAACACTTGGAAGAATTCTATTAATATACTCCGCGACCCCAATAAAGATGATCTTTAGTCAGGTTTCTAAATGCCTAACCAGTATGCCTATTGTGCACTTACTGTCATTCATTGTTAAGATACTCGTTAATCTATATTATGTACAGAAATGTTCCCGTGATTCTTAGTCAACAAAAATATATATGTATATAATATCATTCTTTGAAACTTTTTTTCTTGTAAAGTTTATCTTTGAAAATTTCTATTCTGATATAATAAACATAAATGGACTTATTTAATTACCTAAATTCAATCAGTATATCATTTAAATAATATTTGTAAGAATTTATTTTTGTATATTCATTTTTACCAAATATGAGTTTGTTTTTTTAATATTCACCAATATTAATAAATTATTCTTTAGAATCCTTTTACATTTTATGATTCTAGGTATAATACAAGATGTACAATGGAATTGGATTACAAACACCACGAGGTTCTGGAACAAATGGACACGTTCAAAGAAATTGGGCAATTGTACGCAAGACTAAAGACAAAGTCACTTACAAAACAGAAGAAGGAAAATTAGATCAGCTAAATAAGCAACCTAACAAAGATATTCTTGATCATGTTAGAAAAAGGAAAGTTGAAGTCAAATGTGCAGAATTAGCAGATATTTTAGAGGAACAAGGGTAAGTACATATCTTTATTTTTATAATAATATCGTATATAAATCTGATTATATTATCGTAACATCATAATTAAAAAATAAATATTCCTTAAAAGTAAATTTAAAAATTAGATATAGATTATGTACGAAAGAAATATAGAGCTTCATCGATCCTTTGAACCCAATAGTAAATGAGATTCCGAACTTCAATTGGATTTGGCTTATCTTTGGCTTCAATATATTCTTTCTATGCAGTGTATTTCTTCACTAAACTGCTAACTATAATTAAACAAATGCTAGAATTCTTCTTTATTTGCTTTCTTTGTGCTTTATAGATTTACATCCGAAGAGGTAACAAAGAAAATAGAATCATACAGATCCATGTTAATGGGAACTGACACCAAACCAGCAATATCTAGAGATGAATTTGGTCGTGTAAAGTAAGTATATTTTCTTCCTTATTATTTACATTTCTATATGATTATATTATATAAAATATGATCAAACAAAATAAATAAACGAAGTAAATAAGCTGCATTTTTAAATTTGCTACAAGTAATTTCATAATATAAAATTGCATGCAAATAGTATTGCATGGTATGTAAATGATGAGCAATATTAGTTTGTTTCTATTTTAAGACTATATTCAGATCCCCTTTATTTATAAAAAAGAAAGAACTTAAAAACCACGAATTCAATGAAAATTTAAACTTTTACGTAACTATTCGTTCTAAATCCATTCATTTATGTCGTTCCAAAACGCGCATATCGAAAATTTTGAAAACGAAAGTTTTAAGAGATTTCGAGATAAAGATCTAATAGCTACGATGGCTAGAACTCGTGTAAATATGATGTCGGAGCTGCAACAGCTTCTGATCGGTAGCTCAGGTTCCCGCTAAACCCAATATTATTGGAGGGTGGAGACATAGTCGCGTTCTCTCTCCCGAGTCGGCTTTCGGGGATATTACGCGGCCGATATCGACGTACCCCATAGCGCCGGCGCCACCCACGAATAGGGGGAGATACGGAGGTGCACAGAAAGAGAAACAGAGATACGCAAAGGGTCGAGCCAGAGAGAGGGAGAATTCTGTTCCAGCATCTCTCATACTCGACTCTTTCCGCCTCAGTGCGAGGATGGACCGGCGTTACGACGCTACGCGTCGTCGACTCTCGTCGAGTACGCGAATCGTCGACCAATAGTCGGAAGAAAAAAAATTAAAAAAGAAAAAAAAAGAGACCAAAAACAGGAGGGAACATGTAACGGTTTCGTGATACACTCGCAAACAAACAAATCACAAAAGTCTTCCTTTAGCGTATAGATTATTATATATATACATACATATATATATATATTATATATTATATGTTTTAATTAATCGTAAGTGATAAGTTGGCGTGTTAAGTGTAATTCAAGGTACGTAGGTTGAATTCAGAGGAGGAAGAGGAAATCATTCGTACTCGTGTATTAATTCAATCTCAATTCCGATTTAAATTTACGCACATGTTCCGTACGGATACGCACATCTATTATAAAATTTGTTAGATCAAGGAACATATTAGAAAAAGATTAAGGGTAAAAAGAAACTCCTAATTCTAACGCAGAGGGAGAGCGAGAAGATTTAACAGAAGAGCATAATTCCCACGTGTTTCGAATTGATTACGAGAGAAGAGAAATCGGAAGATTCGAATGGGATCCGAAATTTTTCTATGATAAAAATCCATGTGTCTCCAGGTCGATGAATCGACAATAATTAATTAAGACGTCTTGCTTCTCTGTGCACTCGGTGTGTACGAGTCGAGGTGCGGCGACTATAGTGTGCCTAATACGAAGTCTTCCTTAGCATGTAAGCTACAATGAAATTACAAT
This sequence comes from Bombus pascuorum, assembly GCF_905332965.1. Taxonomy (NCBI): domain Eukaryota; kingdom Metazoa; phylum Arthropoda; class Insecta; order Hymenoptera; family Apidae; genus Bombus; species Bombus pascuorum. The sequence continues at coordinate 4,263,941 of NC_083490.1, forward strand.
ATATTCCTATATTCTTACACGAGTCACTAAGATATATATCTCTATACGATATACATGTATTACTAATTATATAAAACTCTTAAAAATCTAAGAGAAAAAACACAAGCAAGTTTGAAGAGGAAATACTTTAAAAAATTTAAGAGAAATTAACACGAAAAAGAAATTTCTCAAATAATTCCAAACAAAAAGTTGGTTATTTTAAGAAGAAATTGGTTTCAACGACGATTGCTGTTGGGAGAAATAATCGATCAAGCAACGAGGAATTTTCCTCGCGAACAAGAGAAGATAGGGAAAGAGAGAAAAGAGAAGAAAGAGATCCAGAGACGAAAAGTGACGTTTTCATCATCGCTGCCGGATGATTGTTCTCGGTAGGATAGCAGAAGTTCTGAATAAGGTGCTGGTGTAATCGGGGGAGGAAGCCATTACCTGCGCCCCCAACCCTCAACCCCCTTCCGGCCGCCTAAACTGTCAAAGCCTGCCTCGAGAAGGGGATTAAGCTGCATCGGAACTACTCGCATACCCGTCGCCCGACCGGTAGAGCTCCTTAACGTAAATTAGCGGCCGATCGTGCTTAATGCTCATCTAATTACCCGGCCGTTAATTATTCAAGCCCATAGTTTGTCCTCTAGAGTTGCCAGTGGCTGACCAAGCAAATTGCTGGCTAAATGAGATAAAATTTATTGGTAACTATATCGGGAAAATACCAAATACATTATTACAAATCTTCTCAGAAATCTTATAATATGTTACATCTCATAATTTGAAAACGTTTATGTAAATGATATAAAGGAAACTTGAAAGAATTACCAAAATGTATATTTCAATGAAGGGATCAAGAAAAATATCGATTACAAATAGAAGAGAGAATTTGTAACAAGATCGAAGTTTCGATTAATTTATATATATTGTTAATTGAATAAAACCAAGGAAGAGGAGGAATTTTTTCTATCGAGAGTTTTGAATCAAGGAATGATTATGTCTGTGACAGTAGCTCCTTTGAAACCAGCTCGTGGACGAGGTCCAGCTGATGGCCGAGCATTTTTTGAGACACTCTGGAGAGGAAATTTCTTCTTGGATAGACAGAAGGTGATGAAACGATCGCGAAAACGAAAGTTGCAAGCGGCTAATGGAAAGAAGCGTGCACAGCTGCAGATGCGACAGCATTGTTGCTGTTGTCAGCGCATACAACTCCACCTCCTCGCCGGACGGCGAAGCAACATGCGCTCCGTCGTTAGGTGATTTTGTCACGAACGTTTGTTAAGTGTATAATTTCTTCTTACGTTGAATAATACGTTTTTATAGTCTGCTTTTTATTTGTGGGAATTTATCTTGTTCAGACATGAACTTTTTACTTTTCATTACTATAAAAATGGTAAATGTTCATCCTTTTTTTTTTTTTTGAATATTTTGTAATATTTGTATGCATTTTTAAGCTTTTTTGCCGTCTACCTTTCACCTGTGAAGATTTATTGTTTCGAGATAAAATCTTTTTACATTATATAAAAATCTTTCAAAAGTTATCCAAGGTAAAAATTTTTATCATTTTTATAATTTTTCTAGATTTTAAGAAAATTCTTTTTCTACGTAATCATTATTTCAAAGACTTAGAATGATTGTATTTTTAACTTTGAATTAACTTTCTCGAGAAGTCCGTGGAAAGATGAAAGACTAACTGAAGGAATTGGGTTTCTCTGACCACAGATTATCGTCTCTACTTATTGTACATGGATATTTGATACCTCTAATGGCATACAGCGGATAGAATGTAGGAAAGTATCGCTACATATTCCTTTCCTATACAAACATTGCTATAAATATATTTGTTTATTTTACAGTTTTTAACTAGAAAGTTAATAACTTAAAAAGTTCTCGACAGAAATTCAAAACCTAAAAATATCAGCAAAAAGGAGATGTGATAAACTGGGGGGATTAAAAAGGCAAACGCTCTCTTTGAGTTCTATTTGGGGATGATTCACACTGTTGACCCCCAATCCCACGCGAAAGGGAAACATTTCCCTGTAAACAACTGTTACCCTTTAACACGCCATAATAATCAAAAGTAACTGCCTTTACGATACTACAATACTTCGTTCAATTATTTTAAATATAATAATTCGAAAACAAATTCAACTCCATCTTAGGAAAACAGAAAGATAAGAGAAAGGAAAAAGTGTACAAAATACCTATTTTCTAAAAAAAATGACTATCAGAGACTCACATTATTTAACTCTACTTTACATAAAGAAAAAAAGAAAATTCAGAAGAAAAAATATTATATATTAAAATATAAAATATCTCATCTTTCAAAAGAACAATTACCAGAAAATTCATATCATTTCGAATGAAATCAACCATCAAACTCTTTAAATTAAATAAGCCTGTTAAAGGGTGACAAGAGAAAAATAAATAAAAGCACAAGAAAAAATAAAAATTATTTGGCCGTTTGATCTCCGTTTAGCGATACTTCGCAAGTGGTTGGCTGCTGAATTCGAGCGTGCAGCGACGAGGAGTAGTGGCGCGAAAGGGATAGCAGAAAAGAGAACAGCTGGATTGTATTGATCCGCGCTCGAGCGTTGGCGTAGGGGTAGCTCGGCCGATCCCGGCCTCGCTTGCTGCTTTTCATTCGCGGGGTAGAAGAGGGGCCACCTCGATTTCTCTTCGGTATAGTCTCTCTGTTCGGTGTTATGTCACTGCCTTGCCGCATTGTCCGGACGGTTTCATCGACGTTCGCCAAGGCTACACCGAGGGACACGCCGTCCACCTCCTTCATCGTCAGTCTCTTTACACGCTTTATGGATCGTCGCGAAATTTCACAGAACTAAAGCGGCCCACCAAGTGTGTCCGGTTCTGCGCGACGATGACGGTGAAAATATCAACGCGGTACGAATTTTCCTCGTTTCACCCCCGTGTCGTGTTGCGTCCTCGTCGCGTCATCAAATTCGATTAGAATATCAAAATAGGTCATATTACCTGTTTTCGTTCCTTCCTCCACGACATGTGTTTATTTTTATTCATAGCACAGTTACTTCATCGGATTTTTCTTATCTCGTGTGGAAAAAAATATCTTGTTGGAAAGAAAATATTCTTTACATCACAGATATTTTTTATACTGTTTCTGGAAGAGTTGATCTAATGGCCACGTGTTTCTAGGTTTATGTGCGAACTTGGTATACGTTCGGTGCACGGGGTCAATGTGTTCGCATATGATTTACTGAGTAAAGTTTCCAGTGCCTTTAAGTGACAATATCACACGGCAGTGATCATTAAAATCTAAGATTTCTTTCCGGATCGAAAGATTTTAATTTAAGAATTTTTATTATTAATTTATTGTATTAATCGTTTGGATTGAAATAATTTACGCGATGCGAGATTACTTTGTTATTGATTTACTGTATCATTCGTGCAAAAGAGATTTATGCTTGATGGAAAATGACAATACAAGTTTTTCTTGCAGTGTAAGAGAGACACATCAGATCGCCGAGGCGCAGCAAGAGAAAAATGCAAAGCTACGCGAGGCGTTTGGGATATCGGAGTTCTTCGTGGAGGGAAGTAGCCTAGATCCGCAGAGGCACGCGCGCGAGGCTGAGGCAAGAGCAGCGGCGAGCAAAGTGTATGAATTAGTACGGACCCCGAGTCCAGTTCCGGACACCACGTCCGTCCCGGAGAAGAAGAAACGCAAACGGTCCGGTAGTGCAATTAAAAAGAAAAAGGGAAAGAAGCATAAGAAGGAAAGGTAAAAGACAACGTAATGGTGCACGGGTCAATGGAGGCTGGATTCGATGTTTTGATTAATCCACCAAAATAAAGACAAATAAGATAATGTAAGTGCAGATGAAGGAAATTGTAGTAATTATATTACTACATTGTACTGTTGTATATTAAAAGATTGGATATACTGTATACTATAGCGTAGCAGTAGTACTATAACGGTATACTACAGCATACTATAGTATAGTAGTAATAAAATAGTGTACAATATTGTTTGTTATATTATAGTGCAATGTAATGATATATATTATGCGTGACTTGCATTGTTTAAACAAAAAATTCGTATCGATGTCCCATATGAGAGAAAATGTACACGAATCCAGGCTCCAAGACCGAACGGACCATCCCCCGTAGTAGCTCCTCTCCTAACCCCCGGTTAATTATTCATTTATCGCAAATTCCACACTCGTTCATTTGCTTACTACACACCTCTTGTCAGATACTGACTCATGACTCACCTACTATTTCATGTCCCATACACCTTTCTCTGTTTCAAACAGAACTGAGGAGGACTGAGTGCCTACCCAGTAGGCTCAGTAGGTAAGTGTGGTCGTCGCGTCTACTTTCCAAAAAAAAAAAGTTTAAAAAATTAAAAAAGTAATAAAAGAAAATAAAAGATACGCTTGAAAAAATAAAAAACCATATAAAATATCTGTATTAAGAAAAGAAAGAAAGAAAAATAGTCGAGTCTAATATATTTAGGTATTTGTCTAAATAGGCATAATTAGAGGGTAAATGTTTGCTGTATTGCTGGAATTCCTGTAACATCAAAAATTAGTAATCAGCAAGATTTTTTGTCAGATACAATGTAATGATGTAAGAAAACAGTGGGCAAACATTTACTTTGATATTATACAAAATATACACGGGTTTTTTAAACAAATAACGTTGTACGTAATCTGACGCGTAAATCATGCATTTCTATCTTTGTTGTTGTTATCGATAAAGCTTGTTGTTAATGTCATCTCTCTATTTTTTTCTGACAAGTCCGTCCCTATCGATGGTTATCAAGGTAATGCTAATCCCATATTATATCAATACTCCTCATATTTTGTATACTCGTCTTTTGTAACTTTTGAAAGATTTGGTTTGACATAACGCACAATGTCCGGTAACTAGTTAGAAAAAAAAAAGAAAAAAAAAAGGAAAATCTCGCAGAACGTATGAAAAACCAAATCTTTCAAATGAGTGATTATGTAGTCGGTTTGTTAGCTATAGCCCGATATTGTGATTTTCACCTTATATATGTATCGTTGTACTTATATTTTTTATTACTTAATTCACTTGGGATTGCAGTGAAAGATTGGAAAAAATATGTTTATATATATAATTTTTCGTTTTTTTTTCTACGTCGATACTTACTAAAATATTCACATACTGCATTTCCTATACATATACATATATATCAGTATATAAGTTAGTATCCATTTTTTAAATTGAATACCTTATCCAGATGCTGAGATAGATCAGTGTAAAAATTTCGCCCGGAATTACGCGTTCTCAACTGCTACTTTTTCCGAGTTTCTTACTTTTTAATCGAATACAGCAGGTAGCTTGTATCATTAGAATAAAGTATTTGTTTCACACACGGATACATTGTACTACAGCTTTCTTTATTGTCAGCACAAGGTATGCACTTGTCGACAGGAAGACGTCCACTGCAAGAATTAAAAAAATTAAATATTATTAACCAAAAAAAAAAAAAAAAAAAATATTAAACTTATTTATAGTGAAAATTTTAGAATAACTACGAACGAATTTCCTAGGTCGGAATCTCCGAAGGGTAGCAAGAAGAAAGAAAAATCTAAGAAGAAGAAAAAGGAAAAGAAACACAAGAAGACTGAGGCTAGTTCCTCTGACAGTGATTCTAGTGAAGCTTCAGATGATAGCAGGTAATCAAACTTCTAAAATTTGTATCTTTTTATACTTAATATACATATTCAATTATTAATATAATTGATCTTTTTAGTTCTTCCGAAACTGAGTCAAAGAAGAAAAAGAAAAAAAAGAAGAAGAAGTCAAAGGCAGAGGCAAAAGAAAAGCATGAGGTAGGAAAAATGATGCTAAGGAAACAGATACGAAATTTCTATCTTCCTCTCTCTTTCTATACATATACATATTTATAACTATATTATATCCATATATATATATATATATACCTTATATATATATATACCTTAGCACGTGAAACAGGAGCATGTGACATTTACTTTTACGTTCATTTTTCTCCTATTAGTTGTTAATCGAACATTGGATTTTATAAGATATTTTGTGTTGCCGCCTAACTTTGAATAAGCATGATTCATTGCTTGTTTCTGTAAAGATTTTTATCTGATTTCAAGTTAACAGTCATTATTTCAAAAGTGTAAATCTCAGTATTGTTTGTAATTATCAGCGCCATTTGACAGGATATATTCCCTGAGTGAGTACCAGATATGCCGCTACTCAATGTAATAATAATTTTGTAATTTTTCTATTCGTACGAATTTTTGCGATTGTTGTTGCCTTTTCACTCGTTTTGTGTCAAGCACCATCACGTTTACGAGAGAATAAACGAATAGGAGACTGCTTGTTCTCTGACCTAGGTGCAATGCAAACAGATTAATATTAAAATAGTATATAACGTTTACATTATCAACTTTTCTGATTTTTTTATTTTCTCAATTATGTTTCTTTCGCGGACACATCTCTTCAACTGAAACACTTCGTACATTTATTATCTTCTGAATTTGTACTAGAGCGAATGAGCAGACTCCAGAGAATCTTTGAACAATTACGATTTCTTTTTTTATCCTACTGACAAGTACATATGCATGATTGATGTTCGCTAGATAATTCTGTCTAATATAGTAATCCATACTGTTCTTCTTCTAGAAGAAAAAAATACCCGTCAAGAAGAAGCATCAGTCATCCGAGAGCTCGTCAGATAGGTAAATTTCAAATTCAAAGTTTTTCAAATAAATTTTTCAAATAGGGTAATTGAATAATCCCAAATAGAAATCATTTTTTTAATAGTACATAGTTTTATATTATATATAAGTTTGATGAATTTCCAGTTCTCCAGAGAGGCCGAAAAAGTCTATGAAACATGACAAAATTGTAGAGAAAGCTAAGAACGATGAGACGGAGAACACAACGAAAGAGCCTCGATCGAATCGCTCACCAAAGAAGCAAGAGAAAGGTCGAAACGAAACTCTTCCTCCCAAGAGGAAAGATTCTCCCGTTAAAAAACCTGCGCCAGAGAAAAAGGATAAATCACCAGCTGTACATAAGAGTCCTCCACCAAGGCGACATAGATCACCGTCAAGAAGTAAAGCTGATAGAGGAAGGTCTCCTAAAAGATATTCAAGGTCACGACGAATTAGCCCTTCACCAAGGAGAAGAAGGATTTCGAGATCTCCAAGAAGATACAACAGATACTCCATATCCAGAAGCAGAAGTCGATCGAGGTACGATCGTTATGGATCACGACGTCGATTGTCACCACTTCCTAGACGCAGAAGATCCGATTCTCGAAGAAGATCCAGGTCTCCCAGAAGACAGAGAGATAGACGAGAAAGATCTAGAGATCATCGTAGGAGTCGTAGTAGGACAAGAAGTAGATCTAGAAGATCTACCTTGAGTTATTCTCCTGTACGGAAAAATCCGGAACGGTACAAACACATATTAGAAGAGAAGAAGAAACGAGATCAAAAGAAGAATCACGATAACAAACGGAGATCTCGATCAACTTCGAAAGCGAGAAAAATGCGAACAATTACACCAAGAGTTAGGTTACGTTCCTCGAGCGAGGATGAAACAGATATAGCAGACGATGAACCAAAAGCAGAGGACGAAGAGAAAATGAAAGAAATGCATACATTGAAGCGATTACAGAGTGGATTAGCCGCTAAAGCCAGAGAGACTCTTGGTAAGAAGATAATAAGTCCAGTAAAGATTAAAATTGAGAAGAAAGAAGATAGCGTGTTGGATATAGCTTTACCAAATGACCCGCCCAAAATGGTACAAAATACTATTGGTCTTGTGCAAGAGAAATCTAAGTCAAAATCTCCTATATCTCATTTACCTGCTATTCAATCTCCAGTGTCTAGCAGATCACCTTCACCAGCTTTACCATTGACTAGAGAAGAGGCTGCAATAAAAATACGATCTCCGAGTGAATCGCCTCCTCCATTGCCACCAGTCTTAAATAAGGTTGACTTAAGGTCACCGAACACGACAGCTAAGACAAATCATCGTTCAAAGTCTCCTAGTATCACCAAGAAAAATTCGCCAGTTGCCTCAAGAAAACACTCGTCACAGAGCAAATCGTCCTCACACTCACCGCCCATATCTATCTCCCTTAAAGACACTACTATAAAACTACGTTCTCCAAGTGAATCCCCGCCTCCAATTCCTAGTAACAAATCTAAGCAAAGATCTGCATCACCAATCATCTCAAAAAAGAGTTCTCCTGTTTCTAGAAAGCATTCTCCGGGGAATAAGTCTTACTCCAGGTCACCTTCCAGGTCGTACACGAGATCTGTGTCACTGGAGAAAAGGTCTTCCAGATCGCCTCGGCATCGTTCAAGGTCCGTCTCCAGAGACAAAAAATCACGTTCTGTATCGAGAAGCAAGAAATCGGCATCTCCTAGACACAGGTCTCCAACATCTCCAACAAGATCGAAGAAATCATCTAAATCTCCAGAAAGGTCAAAGAGATTGAGCAGATCAAGGTCTTCTTCGGAATCAAAACGATCTGTATCTAGATCTCCGTCACGTTCAAAAAAATCTCCGTCTCATTCCCCGGAAAAGTTAAGGTCCAGGAGTAGGACCAGGTCGTTATCGAAAAGATCCAGGAGCCGATCTCTATCGAAGAAGTCTAGAAGCAGATCTTTGTCAAAGAAATCGCGTAGTCGATCACTGTCGAAGAAATCTAGAAGTCGGTCGCTATCGAAGAAGTCAAGAAGCCGTTCGCGGTCATTGTCCAGGCTGTCGCGAGATAAAGAGAAGAGAAGTCATAGTAGGAGTAGTTCACGTTCTTCTTTAAGGTGAATAATTAGTCTTTTTTACATGCATTTCTTTTACTCTATTCTTATAAGAAATTGTTTAATGTATTTCTATTTTGTGTCCAGTTCAAGGCATAGTCGTAGAAGTTTCTCTAGTTCATCGCGGTCATCAAGCAGCGTTTCTAGTAGGTCTTCTCGTTCAACGTCCAGCAGTTCCGCTTCTAGTAGGTGTTCTCGGTCTCCGTCGATACCTCGACGTCATGGCTCACCTAGTTTTCTAGATAGACGTCGTATTACAAGGTAGGTATCTATACAACGGTAGTTTCGATATCGTAGCATCAGGTTTTACAGCGCACCACGCCAAATCTTGTAAGCTCACATTGTTGTATCAAACGTAGAAATGTTTATCTTCTTTCGACTTTTATTTTTTATTTTCGTTTTTTGATTTTATATATTCATCATCGATGTATCCATCTCACGATTGAAACGCTCACTTGTTTAAGAAGTTCCGATTAATAATAAGCAATTTGCAAAGCGACGATATCGATAAGTTTACGATGAATTCACGCTTGGACGTTCTTTTATTAATGCTATTTTGTGTTGTGTCCTACAGAGACAGATCGAGGGACAGGCATAGAAGATAAAGTTACGGCTTCGCACAGATGTTTCTATTACTTTCCTATAATTATAATGTAGTAGTAAACATGTGATGCATACTGAATTTCATTTTTAATAAGTAAATAAGAAAAGAAAGAGAAACAAAGCAATTTTAGCTGCAACCATGAAGACTAGCTTAATGATTATTAATGAATAAGCATAAAGAATGGTGTAGTTTAATTATAATTATTCGTGCATATTATGACATATTAAAACTTTATCAGTATCGATTTAATAATTTTCTAAGGAACTACTTTCGACACTCGTATACAATTACTATGCAATGCGTCTAATTAGCGAATTTGCCGCATCTAATTACCCGCGTTATGTAAAATGAAAGTATACTCCGTTACAACTTATATATGAATTTCGTTTCAAGTCAGTCAAGTATACTTATGTTTGTATGATTTTTTTTTCCCCCTTTTTTCATTTATATCTAATTGCTTATAAAATAATCTAAATATGAGTAGACGTAGCATGCGTGTATCTTCCTTATAAATTATTGTAAATGACATATTTGCAGTAGAGATTCTCTTTTATTTTGTCAGTCACAAATAAAATGTATTTACCGCTATAAAAGCAACCTGTTTTCTTTAGTTCTTGATATACATTTTTGTTCGTTGTGTTCTGTGAATCATTTTCAATCCACTGCCTTCCTTTATTAAAATTACAGCAAGGTAAGTAACACGTTTTTATTTTTGCATGGTTTCTTTTGTTGCATTGCATGGTTTATTTTGCACGTTCCTTTTTTTCAATATCTAATATTATCGATAATATATATTATATCTATTTAAATTATTTAATTCATATAAGAGTTGTTTACGATTAACATATTTTTGTCTAATTTTTAACAAACGTTCTCTATTGTATGTAACTGTGTGATTATCATAATATTAACAGTCGTTAATTTTAGCGCCAGGAAACGACCAATTCCATATCATCGACCTACTCCGTCACCACCTTCGTCACCGAGTAGTTCAGATAGCAGCAGACATACTAATTGGTCAAGTCCAAGTCATCGATCAAGTTGTTCCCCGTGTCGAAGTCCATCATACACGCGTTGAAGCGATTGAGCGAATCCATAAAGACTAGACGTTCCTTTCATGTATCAGATTTAGAATGGTGCGGATCATGAAGGTCCTTTGATGCTTTTTTCTAACATCATGTCTTACGTCATGTTAAATCATGTTTATAATGTTGGAAATTGACACGATTGTAAAGAAAGGTTTCACTGTATTTTTTCGTATCAGGAAGGTACAAAGATAATACACCATTCTGAGTTTGGTGCATCATCTTTAAATCTTTGTAAATTCTTAATATGCATTTACATGTTTGATCTCGTAACTCGTAACTTAATAATACTCATCGATGATGGTTCACAGTAATACCATCAGCTTCAGTATTAGTAACACTAACGTTATTTCTATTGCTCCATTTTTATTTTAGTTAGATGTTAGGTAAGAATGATTTTAACGTACTTACAGTATGATATTTATATCATTACTAGGACAAACATATTACCAAAGAAATGAAAGATTTAAGTTTGTCTATCATTCATCTTTCAATTTTGTGAATTGAAACAAGATTTAAAAGCTAGATGTGCAAGAGTAACCAGAGATAAGATATTTTAATAATAGGATATATGACTAATTTATAGCAAAATTTTATAACACCATCATTTTTGGAAGTACATTATCTTCCTCGATTATATTGTCTCACGATCTTGTGAATTTTATGTCTTCATAAAATAATGTTTTTCGTAGACTTATGTACATCTACGTACTTAAGCAATAAGAAGACAATGATGATTATAAGCATCATGAAGTATGTTGATTGCAGCTTCTTAAGATCTCATATCATTATTCAATAACAATTCTATTATTTGAAGGTTCATTTAAAACTATTCTAGTAGTACAACGTCTGGGCGATTTTCTAATCATACAATTGTTTGTTATACAAACACCAGCTAGTCAAATTTTAGACATTCCATTAGTAATTAACGTACTGAAACATTATTCAAATTGATCTATTAATTTTTCAAGGAAGTAATTCATATTTTAGTGCAATGTTTTACACTTGTTCCTTTTGTATATACATATATATTATTGTGTATAGACTCAGCACCATGCTCGTTTGCTATATTAATTTATTTATTTTCTGATTTTTATAAATATATATATTTATTTATTTATTTATTTATATCATGAATAGCTAGTCATTTGTCAATTGAAGACAAGAAAAATGTATAAAAGTGATGTTAAACTATTAGAGTTTCGTTTACTGGCAATACTCAATTTATCTGAATGCTAGTCAGAAAGTTTTCATTTGGCTGTAAGGCCAGGCAGCGTACCAAAAGACATAATTAGACTAGTCTTGATTATTCAAAGTTAAGTCTTGAAAATGTATGTATAGGGTTACAAAATCATATTTAAAAAGTCTACATTGTTTATGATTAGGAGGAAAAACTACGTAGAATTAGTTCTTGCATAATGACTGACTCAGTTTTATTGAAAAAAATGTCAATTGCTATAGTGTTGCAACATTAATTCACCCTTGATGCATATCTATGAAACGAAGCTGAAACATAAATATGTAGATATTTATCACATGAAAGACTTGATTTTAGAATTAATATATGTAAGGTCTGGAAAATTCATTCTATCATTTGATTAATGCGTTTTACAATATGACAAAACTCTGACGAAGTATGAAGTGGAAGTTATTTATACGAATGTAGGAAGGAAAAACATTGTTATCTTTGCACACCATGGCTCTTGACATTAATATTTATTATTCATAATTTACAGCCGTCAAATGTTACCATCGTTGAAATGAAAGAAATTCTGATTATATCTGTAATATACTCTGTATTGTTGTTGTGTGATTAAATTAAAAAGCTTAAAATATTTTCTTCTTCTTTTACAAAACATACGAAATTAATTTATATATATAACCATTCTTATACCACAGCTTAGGTACTAGTAAGGATAGTGTTCAGTTTAAAACTGTATATTATGTACAATAGTACAATTATATACAGATTAAACTGTGTAACATTGGAATGAAAAATTATTTACATAATTTATGTATAAAGTATGTAGCGCTTAACAAATATGTACCCCATAAGCAGCATATCCTTTTAATATTTAGTAATATAAAAATTAAATCTCTATTATATGAATATGTTAGTATCTTGCCCCACTGATGTTATTTTGTAGCTTTTGTCTGTTTAGAACGCTGTTGTGCGAGATATATAGCCCAACAGAAACCAATAAGATTTACCACAAGAACGCGTAACTGAAAAAGATTGTTAAAAATGTATTAATATTGAAATCATTTCAGTTAGTAGTTTAATTTAAGTTATTAAATACTCAAGTGAACTTACAATTGGTGGAACATATTTTAAGTTAATAAACTGAAGTAACGTTAAATATTTTAAATTTGCAGTAAGTACTGGCAAATATAACTTTTTCATTTGTTTCAAAGCATCATCATGTGAACTACCCTACAACAAAAAGGAATTTGGATAGTTGGAAAAGACAATAAGTGATGGAAACAAATTGACATGCATAAATAGATCATACCTCAAATATAGATAACATGTATAATGCTAATGCCTGATAACATGGCGTATATAAACATCTTTCTACTAACAAAAGTATTAAAGGGTTTCTCACAAATGGATTTATATATGTATAAAAATAATGTGGAAGTGGGCCTCCAAAGAATAGCCTATAAAAAAGTAATACTTTGAGAGAACAAATAATTTTTTGATGAAAAATGATAATTATACTAGCTGTACTTAAGTACTTGATTTAGTCCATAATTTATTGGAACTTACCCAAAGAGAGCAAATGCGAGGAAACTGTCTTCATTGAAACGCTTTGCGCCAGATATTTTTTGCGAGATAAAATTTCCAAGAGCTGCGATAACACAACTAAAAGAACAAATAACATTCCTTTTAAAATATATTTTAAAAGTGGAATGCAATTTGTATTCGCTATGACGTACCTAGTGATCGCTTTAGTTTTCAGTGGACTCGAATAAAGACGTTCGAAATAAGCAGAGGTAAGTTGAAATATTAAATTTTTAGGCTTGGAGAGAGCCATTCTGATTGTTCTATTTCTCTATATCAAATGAGTGATAAAAAGGAAGTGAGAGTTAAACGTGCTATTTCGTCAAAGTATGGAACGAACGATCTGATAACAAACAGTAAATTGTAGTGAACACTACAAACAGTTAAGTGCAACACATACAAGTTCCGTTAATCTGACAAGTTATTAGCACATAACACGATCAAACTGAAACTAAAAGTATTATTAATTTATCGTATTATCTGTAATTGTGTCACAATAAAATAAATAAGCTTAAGATAATGAATATAATATAATTTGATAGATTGCAAAATTAGTCACAGTACATAGTACATAAGTCGACAGTGACGTAAGATAGTTAAAAAACAAATATATCCTATAAAAAATGAATAATCGCTATTTTTTTGTAATATCTTTTCCATGATTATAAAACATGTGTTTAACTTATGTTAAAATGCGTATATATTCTTTTTCGTAATGTTGAGGTTATGTTTTGTGTGGTAGTTCAGTGTATATACACTGTATGTACATATGTATTGTGTGTTATAACTGTATAACAAATATTAATAAAGTTTTCATCAAATATTTAGGACATGGCCCAAGGAAAATTAAAAGTGAAAGCTAAATTGCCATCGACAGTAAAAGAAAAAGATAAGAAGAAAAAGAGTCTTGGTATTCAAAGACGAAATAGTAAGTATCTTTTTATAAACTTCTATCATAAAATAAAGCGTTGTAAATTGTAAGTAAAAAAATTAAATTATATGTAAATTTATTTACAAAAATTGTTTGAATCTTTTTATTTACAGACGCACCTATCCAACCTAAAAAGAAGAAATTTGAAGAAATACATAAGTTAAAACAAATGATTACAAAATCAGTTAACAAAGCAATGGAAAATGAATTGAGAGAAAAAGCTTTGGAAGGAAAAAGATCACTTACTAAGAAGGAAACAGTTGCTTTGAAAAAGAAATAATTTATGGTATTATTTTAAGATTGATACTAAAAAAGACTGTTCTTTATTTTACTGAAGTAATAAATGTAATATAAATAAAGATTTGTATTATAAATTAACTATGCTATAAAGATTTTTATACAATACAAAGAATAAAAATAAATAAGCAAATCATTTCAATATGTATATATAAAATTTATTGCTAACAGAGGGATGTAAATAATGGGAAAATAGTATAAGATCATTCATCTGTTAAGATTTAAGATCATTATTTTAATTTGTATTGTTATTTCATAGGATAATTCTGAACATGAAATCAATGGCACAGTGACTTACAGGATATAAATATAAAAAGAAAATAATAATTTTCAGTGCACCTGCAAAACATCCCGCAATAAATTACTTTTTTGTGCGATTATCCGACATTAGTTTCCTAGAAGGCACAAGGGTTTCGTTTTTAATTGATTCACATCGACGGCGAAAGGTTTTCATTTCGCTGATAATGCGCTAATTACAAAAATAAACATTATTTCACAAGATATTTTACATAACTCATATAACAAGGTACAAAATTGTGAGTTCCATTTGATAAATGTACTAAATTTTAATATATTATCTCTTCTTAATAAACTTCCACTCTAGATCACATCGATTAAGGCCGCGTTACGTATCGTATTTTGTAGGCAGAACGCTTCTTTCTAAGTACAAGTTCGTTTAAAATATTATTTGAACTTTATGGAGAAGCCACCTACAACGTTAAACACAAATACAAGTTGAGCAACATATCTTATTTTGAATCTACCAAACGTTCTACAGTAGTCCCCGTTTAATGTTCGCTGGTTTGAACCTGTGCAATGAAAACTATCCTAGAAGGTGTATTCTCAGAAGTTACACAGGTTTATTCCTTTTCGGTACTTTCATCTCAGACTGCATCAAGAGCGAGACTGAGACATTCAGAGTGAATGACACGCTCACTCTGTAATACCAATTCCAGGAATTGGTGGGAAGGACTCCGCGAACATTAACTGGAGTAAAACTGAACTAAACACAAAGCGAGGATTATATTTACCACTAATAAATGTCCACTTTGTCTGTTTTTACTAATGGCTGGAGTTGTACCAGTTCTGAATTCAATCACACCTTCTTTACCGCTGACTAGTTTATGCGACACTCTGAAACGTGATATTAGTTAAACACCCAGCATGAGCATATTTATTTGTTTTTAATCAGGGTTCATTTCTTTAATTAGAATTAACTATTTTTATTTGTACTTACGATTCCGTATGAACAATTTTAAGAATATTTGGGTTATTAGTGATATCAATTGCTTTTGTTAATGCTTCTATGATATGTGGTACCTCCAAAATTAGATCACCCTAAACAAAAGATAAGTAACGACAATTAAGAAATATTAGTAATTTATTTGCTCTTTTTTAATAGTATAATAATGGCAAACCTTATCCTTTTTTAATTCGGGTGGTATCCTAACGATCAATAAATTATCCGATTCTCCAGTAACCACCAACTCTTCAATTGATTTATAAGGTAATCGATGTTTAAGTTTGAACGTTTTTAAGGTATCTAAAATATACACAGCATGCTCTGTTAAAATTAATACCCTTTCACGGGGTTTATAACCATGTCGATCATATTTAATAACAGGAGTCGCATACTAAAGAGATAAATGAAAAATATTATTAGAACTAAAATTTAAAAACTATACATTTTAAATATAGAAAATTGTTTACTTTTATAGTTTCATTTTTAGAAAGATGATTATTAATGAAACTTTGTCTCAAGGCATTGTATTCAGGACCAAGCCGATCATTCTTGAACTTTGGTCCAAAACTCTTTGCATACGATTTCTTTTTATCTTTGAAGAGAGATTCAGCTAAAATTTTTAATTCAAATTGCTGCTTATCCTCTTTCGACAAAGCCAATCTATAATTCCGAGCTTTCCATTTTTTGTATATGACACGCAAATGCTCCGAGGCCTAAATCGAAATATCATTATTACTTTATAAAAAAACACATACATACATAGAATTAGACAATCGTTTCTCTTACTTCTCGACAAGAATATGGACATGGTGGCCAATAATTATTTAACACACCAACTGGAAGTGACTTAGAGAGCTTGATTAACCACTGAGATTTCGCTAGCTCGATAAAAGCGATGTTAAGCTCTGTTGGTGGCCCATTTCGTGTAATAAATCCTTCGATAAATCTACATAGAATTATTTTAATTTATTACATATGTCTAAAATGTGTAAAAAATATTGAATTAGGAAAATTGATTCATAATACCGTCGAATAATAATAACTGCTTTTCGTCTTCTTTCAGCTTCCTGTTTCGCCAACCATCTTCGAATATATTTTTGAAAAACTATTGCTGCCTTTCTCATGTTTAAATACCTTCGTCTTATTAATATGCATTTCCATTTACTTTGAATAATAGCAGCTATCTCATGCTTCTTCATCTGGAAGGCGTCTTCCGTATCGAATAATGTCTTAGGAAATCGAATGAATAATTTTGTACTGTGTAATAAATTTTATCCAGTTAGATGCATTTTTCAATAAATAAAAATTATTTATAATGATGAAATAAAATGATTATGATGATGTAAAAAATAATTTAACTTTTTATTTGTGTTAACAGTTCTTACTTGCCCATCCTGTATTCATCTCCTTCGAAACCAAGATGACACACGAGTATCTGTACACCTTCTTTAGCGGGACCACGATAGTTAGGCCATGTTTGTGGACACAGAGATTTATAACGTTGTAAGAATTGTTCATACGGCCTTCTATAGGCAAAACCAGCTCGCCTTACTCTTAAATTTTCCATAAGACCTAAATACTTTACTTGATGCAATATAATTTCCTCGTTGAATTTATCTAAAATGATATTACAAGTATTTTGAAATATATGAAATATTTGTCGAATATAATAAAATAGGAGTTACTGAAACTTACTAGGCATTTTATAGTCATTGGGTTTAATACAACGAATATAAGAAGGTTCTTTGCCCATAAGGATCTCCACCAGATTATTTAAACTGTTTTTAAATTGCGTAATAGCGGTGTCTGGTCGTTTTTTGCTGGTCAAATCTTTTACGTCAAACACGTTCTACAAAACCATAAATTTTAATACGAAGAACTGGAGAAATAATGTTTCGATATCAATTAGTGAAAGTACCTTAATAATTGAGTTCGTCGTGTGCGACATTACTTCACGCAAATCCCTATATAATAAATCATTATTCTTCTCAAGGAACCCACGGACGTTGTACGTTACATCGCCAGCGTAATGCACCAATCTAAACTCCTGAAATACACAATTACGTTAAGGAAAATTATATTAGAAGATTATATAATAAATTGTGAGGCTTGAGTCTTACATCGCGTCCCATGACTTTCTGTGTTTGTAGATCCGCTTTCATATGGCTTATGTAATGAGGATGATTATTCAAATTTACATTCAATTTTTCCAGGAAGCTCAAATCGGTTGGTTCTCCGGGACGGAGGCATTCTTCATCCATTAAGGATATTATACCTGAAACAGATATATATAAAATAATATATCATATTTACCATTTTCATTAATTTACTAATGTAAATTTTGAATTAATACCTTTATATTTTTCTTCGATTAAATCGCAAATGACTTTATTATTAAAATATTGAACATTTTCCCACGTTATTCCCTCTCTCAAATATTCCTCTTGTTCCGATTTCAATGTCAATTGAATAAAAAGTTGCTGCAACTTCTCATTGCAGTAATTTATACAAAACTGTTCGAAGCTATTGAATGATATCTTTCATGAATCGTGTAATGAAAAACAGACGATTATTAAATAAACATTATTTAACCTCAGAGATCATGTACCTGTTCTTCTGAAAGATTTCGAAACCATAAATATCCAGGATTCCTATGACCATTTTCTTACGTGGATTGTTAATCGGCTGTAAGGATTTATTCAATCTGGTCACGAGCCATGTGAACAGTCTGTCATATACAGCTTTCGCCAACGCATCTCGTGCATAAATCGCAAATTCTCTGTTCAACGGGGAAACGACCACGTCACCGTGGGCGTCTATGGTGCGATTTGTAAAGGCCCCTGCCAATTGCTTTATGTCGCAACCCAATAACTGTGAACGAATATAAAAATTGAAAAGAATTGGTCAACAAATTTCCATCAAACAAATCATAAAAGACTGAAAGATACTTTATTATCTGCTTTACTATTTATGTATGGTATGGATGCCTTAGACTTACAGCGGCAACTGCCTCGACAGAAGCTGGTTTTAAGATTTGCGCGACACCATCTTCCTCGGTAAAACCAACATTTCCCATGTGCAATACCGATGCAACTATTGCGAATAAGTCATCCTGTTCCTGCTGAGTCATCTCCATAGTCTTCATCGCCTTTATTACTTCATTATACTGAGTCGCATCGTCGATACTGTCTATGGTGCCTTTCGTCTAAAAATAATATGGAACCTGTCTCACAATGTACGTTAAAAAACAGTCGGTTGATTAGAAAGCAAAAATAATAGCTTACCCCATTAGTAAGGTAATAGTACGTATCTAAATTTCTCTTGAGATATAACTTCCGCAAAGTCTCCTCGCTCGCTCCGGCTAATAATTGATAAAATATATGGAAATTACGCTCTCCCGAAAATTGATGCACTACTCGTGATTTCTCGAGTAGGTAATTCAAGATGTTTCCACCGATTGGATCTCCCTGCAAAGATATTACATTTCATTCATTCATAACACGTTCTTTTCACGCGAATAAGTAGCTATTAATAGCTATATATGATACACTTAAAATTATTTAAACATTTGAAATTAATACTAATAGACGATAAAGACAATGAGACAGTTCGTTCATTTGTACCTGGAAATTAAATTGGATATCCATGTACTTGCCGAAACGGGACGAGTTATCATTGCGATTAGTTTTCGCGTTCCCGAAAGCTTCGAGCACCGGATTGCTACCGATCAATTTGTCATTTACTTCCTCCACTTGTTTCTTGTGCCCGGTGGCAGCTGCGATAAACTCTAGCACCTTCTTCGAAGCTTCGGTTTTCCCTGAACCGGATTCGCCTAAACGACCAGTTCCAAGTACGTTGAGTCTATCTCTAGCATAACTTATTACATTGCCGCAGAAATAGAATTTTCTTAAAATACCCAACAGACTTTATTTAATTATTAGAAGAATGATTAAATTTGTAAGTACGTTTCTTACCGGAAATGAGAATACATTGGTCCAGATTCTCCTTCAACAAAGATTGATAAGCAGTATCAGAAAGCGCGAAGCTGAAAGGAAACAAAAGATTCTAAATTATCGGTTATTTAAAAAATAGAACACTTTGTAGTGTAGTTTAGTTTCTTACATGTGTGGTGGAGCTTCGAAGAAATTTCTTCCATGGTAGTATTGAATGGTTTCCGAGTTATAAATTGGTAATTTCTTGTAGGGATTCACTGATATCAGCACTTGACCAATATACGTCTAGAAAAATAGTAAAAAACGCGTCATGAAGTTGGAATAGAGCAATAAAAAATAAAACTCTAGGTAAATATGAAACAGGTTGGCCGATCAGTTAATGAAATTATCACAGTGTCTCCAAATACGTGTTTGAGGCACGGCTAACTGAATTGGTAAATTTTCTGCAAACGTAGCTGTAAGCGTATAACTGGTTTAGAAAGCGACAAAAATTCCTTTTTTATCTACGGAATGTTAGATAAATATTACCTTGTATTTTTAAATCTCGACATCCTTTTAACAAGACTTTATTATAATACTACATTCTTTGAATCAACAATGTTTATCCAAAATATACGCTGCTGTTACCTGTGTTAGCTGATAACACGTATGCGGACAATAAACTAACTGAAACTTCGAGCAGTTATCGCGAAAACTTGAAAATTTCTAAACGTTGCCTCGTATCTGTCTAAATTTGAACAAGTCAGCTGAAAAATTGTCATAGGTCTACGTGATAAACTAAGTTTTCTATATTTTCATAAATAAATTTTACCCAATCTTTTTATTATATTTTCATAGACAAATCCAAGCAAAGTAATTTTCTAATCGAAAGTCTTGCTTACAAGTACATTTAACTAGACAATACAGAAAGAAAGCGACAAAAATTCTTTTTTTATCTACGGAATGTTAGATAAATATTACCTTGTATTTTTAAATCTCGAAATCCTTTTAACAAGACTTTATTATAATACTACATTCTTTGAATCAACAATGTTTATCCAAAATATACGCTGCTGTTACCTGTGCTAGCTGATAACACGTATGCGGACAATAAACTAACTGAAACTTTGAGCAGTTATCGCGAAAACTTGAAAATTTCTAAACGTTGCCTCGTATCTGTCTAAATTTGAACAAGTTAGCTGAAAAATTGTCATAGGTCTACGTGATAAACTAAGTTTTCTATATTTTCATAAATAAATTTTACCCAATTTTTTATTATATTTTCATAGACAAATCCAAGCAAAGTAATTTTCTAATCGAAAGTCTTGCTTACAAGTGCATTTAACTAGACAATACAGAAAGAAAGCGACGCCAGACTTCCGGGTAATTGGTTCGAGCAGTTCTTCCATAAAGATCTTTTACTCACATAGATCAGATTCTCGTTGAAACGCTTTCGCAAATTATCGATAAACGCGTCCTCGCTCTGGAAGTCCTCGAGAAGAACGAAATCCTGGACACCGACGCGGTCACGCTCGTGCAGACCACGTTCCATGTTTCTACGTAACTCGCAGCCAGTCCTGGGGACTTCCGGTGCCCGTGCCTTGCCGGAACCTCTCACAACACCTCCAGTGTCGGATACTGCACGCGCCTCGCTATAATAGGTCAGGGAGCAAGTTACTTTCGAGATGCATAATAATGAGTAGTTTGTACGAAGGAATTTTAAAAAGAAAGATCTGTAGAACTTTGTATAAAAGGAGGAGAAGGAACAATAATTTTAATGACAAAGTTGGTCCGTTCTTTGTATCACCTTTGACTCGTTTGTATTATTTATCGTTAAAAATTGCTTTAGTTTTGAGAAGGATGTAAAGAAATAGTTAAATAAAGAAACAATTAAATAATTCACAAAAATTCAAAGATTATAGTTGGCCTAAGATATTCTTAGATTAGATTCAAGGATTGTAAGGTATGAAAATAAGTATATAAATAAATAAAATACTCATTTTTATTTATTTCTATAAGATGTTGCACGTTTTATATAATTATATAGCGTTATATAGTAATTTAGTTTTCATATAAAATTATACATCATTGTTTAATTTCTTAAAGCGCCATAGTGTCATCTTCTTTTTAAGGATCTGACTATGTACCTATATTGTCTGTACCTATAGTCGTTGCCTGCCTATTCGCATATTGTGATCGATCGACGATGAGATTTGTGAAATTAATTGCGGCCAAGACGTATGTCGATTTCTCGTGGACGTTACACGATACTGAGCGCGAGAAAGCGCGGATTGCGAGTATTGTTCGATCGCCGGAAAGGAAATCAACACCCTGAACTTCGATGGCGCTTCACGCGATCGGTGTCGATTTTCTGTATGTGGTCGCATCGACCATCGACATGGATACGCACCATAGAAAAATAGCAAAACATGATAGATCATCTCGTGTCTCTCCTTATGCTTCCGAAATCTTCTGATCTCTATCTACTACTACTACTACTACTACACACTCTCTTTCTCTCTCTCTCTCTCTCTCTCTGTCTGATCTCTTTATCCATTTGCAAACTTTCTTGCAACTTAAAAAAGCTAAGAAAGTAAATGCATGTTGATCTAAATTTTGTGATCTAACGAACGGATCTAACTTTCGTAATGAAATATTTGCTGCATCAAGAAAAAAAAAAAAAAAAAGAAAATTGTAATCAAATCAACTTAATGACTGACGATCTTTCTTCCTTGAAATTATTATATTAATTTTATTAATTTCATAGACTTTCATCGATTTCCAACTAGTTCGATTGGAAATATATTTTTCATATATTACACGTACATATCTTTCGATTTAAAGAAAAATTCTCATCTGGAGATGATCTCGCTTGACGATGAATGCAATGAAAAGTGTATAAATTTTTGTTCATTAATCTCCAGAAAGGGAGAAACGTCACATAAAGAATGTATCGTCTATGATGAATAGCGATATAGTCATTAGCAGAATTGCAGATTGGTGATAAAGTTACTGATTAGATACCAAAGCAGTGTTGATAGACGGTAAGAGATCGATGAAATGTTGTAACACAAGAAACTATGTAATTCCGATATTTCGTTTAAATTATTACGAATAATAAATAACAACGAATAAATTATAACGAAATCAGTTTCAATTGAATCACTAAATATAAGTAGAGGATGCTTTAAAACTGATTATGTAAGAAAGGAATAAAGATATTAGTCTCTCGATTATAATACTGTCACAAATTTTATGACTGTACTTACATTAACTTCTTGTGAAACTGAGTATCGCAAAATCAATAAGCTACCAACGGATAATACACGTAATTTATTGTCTCTCGCGGTTGAACATCTCGCCTCACTTTCTGGTTTCAAGTAACAGACTAAAACGCTAGACTACCGAAAGATCCAGGTAGAAGACTGTCAATCAGATACAAAGGAACAGCATGGGCCACTTTTACCCCACCCTTACGATTCAGACTTGAATCAAACTTCGTTGCTTCGCATTGTGCAAAATAGGGTGTGTTCTGCCCTTCTACAAACTTTGCACAGTCACTATAGTAATTCATACGTCTACCTACGTGAGACAAGAAATTTTATAAACCTTCTTCGTTGCTTATTCCAGACGAAACCCTAGCCGAATCATTGTTATATAACAATATATATGTAAAACTAACGTGTGACAATATAACAATAATGTATAATATTATAAACTACTATAGCTCTCTCCCTGTCTCTCCCTCTCTCTCTCTCTCTCTCAAATTATAAAAAAAAGATAAAATGGATAGTAATTTTGCTATTAAGATAAAAATTTATATATATATACTCCTTTAGTAAGAATAATGGAGGATTTTTACAGGACTCACCCCATGTTTTGTCAGCGTCCTTGTACCCTGTGCAACCAACAGACGAAACAGATTAACGAATTAAGTTACGACGGGTTATTGTTATCGCGTGAGTAGTAGCAGAAAGTATAGAACCAGAGCTGGTGCTCTCGCAACTGATGCTCGTTGTACTTCCCTGTGAAATCTAACGTTAGATCGCGCGATAAGATACGCGGCCTACGTGGAAATTCGATCTCGATTTCGCTCGATAATCTTCCGTGATCGATCGGTTACGATGTTTTCATTTAATTCCTGGTTGTTTCATTGGGAAAAAGAACCATCGTACCATTGGCTATAAATATTATAGGTATATCAAGGAAGCGTAACATCCAAATTTTATGATACAACGATCGATATTTAAAACTCCACCGATTCCACAGATATTTTAATTCTCGAGAGACATCGTTTTACGGAAATGACTGGATCGTACCACATCCTTGAGCCATAATTTATATCCCTTACTATCATATTTCATTTTCTTTTATCTCGCGTGCGCACCTAAAGATCGGCCAATTCTACAAATGTTTCAGGATGAACAAATTTCATTATATTCTAGTGTTATAATTAATATTATCGTTGTCGAGTATATCTAATTTTCTTCCTCATCTATAAGCATCTAAAAATTGGCCAATTCTAAAGATATTTTTATTCTTAATACTATTATTTCATGCAGATGGGCAAACTTCATTATACCATAATTCATATTTTAATTTGTATTATTTGTATCTTATAGTTTCCAATTTATTTGTCCCTTGTACGAAGACAACGAAATTGCGTCATCGACAAGAAGAAACATCAGCCGAGATATCTTAAATAATCCAACGCAAAATTTTTATACATCGTTTCGATTAGATTCAGTGCTTGAAGCTCGAACGTATTCTCTCAAGAGGACTGGTATCGATTGTGCGATGAAACGAAACGAAACGAAACGAAACGTTACGCAAGCACAGCTTCGATTTTGTGTTCCAATTAACTCGAACCAATTAAAGTACGACGCTAAAGGAGAAGCTAATTGCCTCGAATTCCCACCTGACACGTTTTCACGCGTATTCTTTCGAACGTGTTTCACATTTTCTTCCTAAAAGAGAAACTAAATACGAGTGGATGATTTGTACAAGAGGAAATAGCCAATCGATGCAATTGGAAGAAAGAAGCTTCAAGGTCGATTATACATACGTGACCTGCTCGAAAACTGCACCGATTAATCAGCGTCTCGTTGCCATTCTATAAACGCGAAAGCTACAAATCGCGGTCATTGCCGTTCCGGATGCTTCTCAGAATACAGATTCTTTCGTCAGAGAGCACGATGGAAAAGTTTTTGAAAAGAGATCATTGAGAAAGTAATTATACGGAGCGGTTCGTTTCATTGTTAGAAGGAAAACTGTTTTGTACAAAATATACTTAATACGAGTCTTTTTGATCCGAATTGGAGAAGAATGTGAAAAAAATAAAGCGAAAAGAATTGTACGTTAATAAGAAAGTTTCGTTGAAAGATACTTCTTTCACGCCTGAATTATATAATATTAAGAATTTCAAGATAATAAATATATCATTAGATAATAATCTTCTGCTATTCTTACAAGGATAATAAAAAAGTGATGATATCTCTGGAAGATTAATCTTTCATAAGAAAACTCACGCGATTAAAAATATCTTTCTCCGATTAGAAATTGTTGCCAAAGCATACAAATAATATAAATATATAATCGAAATGGAACATCGTATGTAAAAACAGATCGAAACATCGAAAGCTCCATTAAGTTAATGGAAATAAAAACGAAAATGACGATGGCTTTATGGGACAATCACATTTTATTTAGCAAACATCCTATCGCGAATTGCTTTCTTATCGAGGTGAGATTAGCCGTTATCGAAAAATCGTAACGTTCGATCGAAAAAGATGATACTCGCGTGATTCGTGCATTCTATCTATATTTCTTTCTGTCTCGACGCCAAGAAACTTTCGACGTATATTATTTCTTCGCATTTCGTTGCACGATAAAGATAATAATAAAATTGTTGAAATCAATGGTAAGAGGAGAATCATGAAAAAAATCAATTAAAAAATGAAATTTTCGTTCGCGACACCGAATCTCCATCATTCGATCCGTTCATTCGTTCACGATTATTTTTAGTCGCGAGATTTTCCTCGTAAAAAATAGAAGAAAAATTGCAAGAACGTCTAAAGAATTGGAAGCTCGTAGCCTCGATTTTTGAAACACGTCACCTGCACTCTTTTGTTCTTATCGAGCCATGAATTGTTAATTGGACGTTACGTATTATCGACTTTTACAGGTACTTCCACTCTTAGAACCAAACGTTCTTGTTTTAAATACCGCGATAACGCAACTCGGCTTTGGAAACTTTTTCAATTTCATATGATTCACAATTTATACAAAGTTTGTTATTTCCATCGTGATTCGTAATCTTTCCTTTAAAAAAATCAGACATATTTCCCCGTAACGACGGAAACGCTGTATTTAATTTTTGAAATTTTAGTATACACCGATTATTAAAACATTCACAATTTATAAAAAAAGAAAATTCTCTCTTTCTATCAGCGATCTTTTCTTGTACAAATCTTCGTAAGAAATATTTCTTTAACGCGACTTTTTTTTTTCAATTTCGATACACCAATCGTTAAACGATAACTTATTATTTCACTACTATTTTTTCTAATTAGCGACAAATTTTTCGTAAAGAAATCTCTGTTGAAGTTGATTTTCTGAAACGATCGAGGGCTACCGTCTCGTTTAATCGTCAGAATCGATGAACTAACAATCGTCACGAGCGATCACTGAAGAAGATCAACGAGACACCAGATGTTTGAGCAACTTGTCACTTCTGGTTCCGTTATTTTTGGTTTTAAACGATCTTACAATTTGCACACAGAGTTCACCGCGATTTACACGTTCACCGGGAAGATCGAGACACGCCGGAGGATCGGTTCACCAACGGTCGCTACTCAACAACGACTTAACAGTGTCCACCTTCGGTTTATCATCGGCTATACGCAACTTCTCCTACCTCCTCTCTACCGCTACATCATCCGCTACTGATACGCCAATAAATCCAGGTGAGATACAATGAAAAATACATTGGACACTCGAGTTCAGTCGTCCAATTCTTATTTTAAATCAAATTTCCCTGCTTTTCAGAGTATAGTGTAGCGTTTAAAAATTCCTTTAGTAGGCGAAGTATAAAAATATCGATTAACATTTGAATTTGAGAAAGAATTTCAGGAGTCTCAGACTCGTTTAGAGATGGAATTTAGTATTGCAAGTTTCCCATTTCTTATTCTGAAGTTGTCATCAGGTATTGAATTTTTTAATGAAGTAATTGTATCGGAAGTAAAAGAATTCGTCTGAATATAAAGAAACCATCGTACGTTAGTACTCTTTTTAATAAAAAATCTTTTAGGGGGTAATTCATAAAAATATCGATTGAAATTTGAGAAGATCGAAAAGCATTCATCAGTTGCTACATACGAATGCTTATGAACTTTGGAAAATTTTATATCTTACTATTATCTCTCGGAATTGAATTACTGTATGAAGTAATTATATCGAAGATAGAAGATTGTAGGAAATTATTACATATCAACTAATATCAGTTTTTTAATTATTTTCTATAATAATTCCATTGTTTTTACAGTGTTGAAAATGGAAGAAAAGCCGTGAAGAAGAAGAACGAAAGAAAAGAAGAAATACATTCTGTATAACGCCAAAAACTTGTAATAGACATCAGGAGAGCAGTATGCGTATAATCTAATCTAATCTATTCGAATTTTTTGTAGACAATGAGTGCAATTGTAACAGTATTTGCAATGGCACAAATATGTTATCGTTCCTTCCTACTCGTTAACATCGTATTTGTCCATCTATAATCTACGTTTGTGTTAATTTAAAGGGACTTTGTGTTGCCATAAAGAATTTCCAAGGTGATAATAAGTAAGTAATGTGGAAAAGAAAATTAAAAAGGTTCTAGAACTATTATCTGTGATATTAAATTTCTTTTATTAAATCTCGATTCAACATTCTTTGTTGAATTTTTACCTTGGTTTCATGATTCCCGAATTTGTATCGTGGGACGAAACGTTGGAACAACTTTGGAGTAACTGTGGAAAAAAAAGAAAAAGGGAATCGATCCCCATGGAGGAATAATAATGGCTATTTAAGAGCAATTGCGACGAACGCCGCGTGAATACTGGGACAAACGAGTCTCGAGAAAAACCGATCGAATACAGCAGCTTCTGGTAAATGCGTTTCGTGACCTCGTTATCGATACGAAGTGTCAATCGATGACCGTTCCGGCTACGGTATGCAAATTCTGATTCTTTTCTTCGCGTAAACAAGCTTATATTCCGATTGAACGTTACTTTCTGAACAATCGATGCGTTTTACGACTAACGAGAGAAACATGGTATACATTTTACATACATATTTGGTTAGTGGAAAAGTTGTGATCGTTAGATCTTGTTTCTATAAAATTTACAAGTTTGTTTAGAGATTAGGACGAATGGCAGATAGTTGAACTGATAGGATTAACTATTCGTCATTGAACATAACTGAAAAAATTAACAGACAAAATAGTATTTGATATCGAACTGTAATCTATAAGAAGAGTGTTTATTCAAGTATAAAAAGATGACATAATATTGCTAGAAAGAAATTATCGGCTACTAATAATAAATTATTTTATGATCGAATGTATTTTGTATTTTATATGAGCGTAGTAATATTGTAGAAGTTTCAGTTAAAGAAATTGTTTTCTTCCCTTTAGAAGACACAAGACCAGCAAAATTTTCCGATCAATTTAATAAACGCGTCTTATCAATTACGTTCTCCTTTTTTAACACTCGAACCGATTTTCGTATCGAGAGTTTTGTATTTGTCTAACTAAAATTCTGCCTAAAATAAATAAAGTTTATATTGACAGATAAAAATAGTGTACGTTTAATTCGTAGATAAAAGTGAGTTAAAAGAGGCTGATTCGTTGCTCGCATCTAATCAATCTTTTTTCTCGGTCAACGACTCGGGCTGAGCCCCATCACAATAACTCTATAAATCTCGGGACACTTTCCGAGAATCGGAAGTCATAATGCTGTCGTTTCCACTTCTGATATTCGATGGAAGTCGTGTACATATAAGTACACGGCTATTCGCGAGTTTTCTTTCGCTGCATCGGAAATGAGATGATTTAAATGGGATAGAAACATCTTGATGAAACTTCTGCTCGCTCTTTGTTGAGAAGATATTCGTCTTTTCTTGTGAAATGTTTTCTTCGACCACGTGAATGGGAAAGTGTAGATAGGGTACATAAATAACTCGTAAATTATGGAAAAACAGTGGTACTTTAATTATTCTATTGTTAAAGCAGGAAGCATTAAATATTAAAATTTCGTTTCCATCGAATATTTTCATGTTTCCACGTTATTCGAGATCAATCTTTTCTATTGGTTTCTTTTTTAGAAAAAACCATCTCGATCAATCTTTTTTTTAAATTAAAGTATTTTTCAGAGATTTCAATTTAAAGCTAACTATACAAATTTTGGCATCATTTGACATTAAAAAAATGAATAACAGTCTTAAACATCCGCTTTTGACAATGTGTAATAATAAAAAAATATATCCATCTAGGGAAAATGGAAATATTGAGATTTCAAGCCGCTCAGAAAACATACCATGAACGTTTAAACAAAATTTACGTTCCAGAAACACGTAGTTGTTTAAAATACGAAGCTTTACGAACGAAATGGTTGGAACTGCAGGCCCACGCGACTTCCAGTACGAGTGGATCGCTGAAAAAGCTCGGTCGGTTAGCAGCCAAGGACCGAACGAATGATATAAATACACCAAGACGGGCGAGTTGTAAAAATCACCGTTCGACGTCTCGACCCGTGGCTTGATTAACGTGATACCTATTTTCGAGAGCTGTGATTTATAGCGACACTCTTTTGCATCTCTCCGACGTGGGTTCTGCTATGTTTCACAGATTGTAGACTGAAAACCAGGGGTAGCTGAGAAAAGATCGTATCGTGCCGCATCTTTGTAGAGAACAAGATCATAATGGCTGGATTATATCTATTCTGGAATGGGCTGAACTTTCGCAATACGTATCTCAGGAATGCTTTGTCTATATTTGTTTCTTTTTACATTTTCTCAAAGAACAATTTTCTAAACACGATATCCAATTACAGCGTCGCTTCGCTATTTTATTTTCTTTTTAGTGAACAATATCCTTTATTATATCACGAAGGTTATTTATCACTTTCATTATTACAATTTTCATCATCTGTATGCAATAAATATATTTAAATCGGTAGTTCTAGCGTTAAGACGAAGTTGTCACAGAAGCTGTGTTCTACGAACTTAATAGGATTAAAAAAAATAGGATTGAAGCAACATCCGATCACGGTCAATAAGAATTGCTTCTCCCCGAAAGGGGAATCGAACTGAGTCACTGTCTCGGTCGTGACCTTTAACCCGATGACTAATTTCTCGGCTGATCTTATGCTAAATCACCGCAGATACGTGCGATCGACTGACAGGCGTATGAACAATCGCGTTGTGAAGGCGGTTTCCATTGTTCCATCTAGTCATGTACGATGCCGTCATACTTGAAGAAATCTTAAGAGAGTAACACGAGCCATCCTCGACTATTTTCTTCTATGCGTAAAAAAATATCCTCTTCCTCTCCTAAGACCGATTAAACATCGTTCGATTAAACACCTTGCATCAGTTTCTATCGAATTTCTATCTAATTCTATCGAAATACGAATGTATGTATATAGAAGACCTACTAATTATTTAAATCCACTTTCTACTGTTAGGGACAATCAGATTAATTAACTTGTGCTTGCAGTTTCATTACGCAAACACCAACATGATGATAAAAAAAAATGCAATACCATGCTGCGGGTAGCTAAATACGTGCTGTATCTATCGACCTTTCCAGCTAATGCATTGCTCCACTCTTTTTACATTGCACTTGTGAAACATCTAAATCTGTTAGTTCATTGAAAGAAATGCAGTGTGACGAATAATAGTATATGCTGGTATACAGCAGTTTTTATAGAAAAATCTTAAGTAAATTTGGAAAAAATATAGTTGTGTATTTAACCAGTTTGCAAACTACAAATTTCGAGTCTTTGATTTAAGATATATCATAATTTATTATTCTTCAGCACCCGTGTAATGAAGATAAATAACAGAAGATAGATAATAAATTGCGTGTATTTTTAGGGAAACGTAGGATTTTAATTGCTGGAAAATTAGGACTGTTCTGTGCCAATAAAAACTGACCTACGTCAGTAGATATGTAACAACTTCTCTAAATTTCAACCGCATAAATATGTTTTATTAATTAGACACCGCATATCCTCCTACAACTTGGAAATTATTCTGTAAACAGAGAATTAGAAGCGAAAGCGAGTAGTCGATCTTGCCGCAGGCAATTGTTGATTCCAATTACAAAACTGTTGAAACCTGTTTTTCTAAGCCAAACAATTTCTGTTTCCTTTAGCTGAAAGTTAAAAGACGACCATGTAACTCTTTCACGTTCTAGTTTCAGTTTCAATGTGCGTTTCGCTCACGTGGAGAATTAAAAGCAAAAGCAGGTTTCAGAGCGCGCTGGAGGCAATTTTCCGCCGTCTTCGACACGCGATTCGATCGGTCATAGCTTCTGACGTGTACGACACGCAGGTTCCACTGTAAACGAGCCGTTTATTGTTGCGTTTTTCATCCGGAGAAACGGGGTCGCGTTCGTTCACCGGGAAACCGCGTCACCTCCACGATGAGTCAAAGGAAAAAGGGCTTCCGAGGCCTCGAGGTACTCGTCCGCGTTCACCTTCGCGCGATTCGCTGTGAAAGGTTGTTCGCCGCTTTAACGACAGGCCGACTAGCATCTTCTGACGCATCCACCGAAAATATTCACCGTATAAACGGTATTTCGTTTAATTCTCCGCTTTTCTCGACTAATACGGAATCGAAGATTGATTTGATCGTGTTAAGCACTAGTTACATATATCCATATATATCATAGACTGTTCTACTTATAGAGATCACGATAAATGTCTGTCTAGTTTGACGAAGCGAATCGTGAAGCAATTGGCACAAGAATAATGTCAATGTTGTTTCAAATTTGTTTATGACTTTGTTATGAAAAAATAAGGCAGATTTGTTGAATCTAGAATTACGTTGTTTCTACATGAAGTTTGAATTTAGAGCAAATAATAAAAAGTAACGTAGAATAGATTATAGATAAAAAAAGGAAATAAAGAAAGCAATGAACCGTGTGTTTTATTCTGCCCTCTATTTCTTTTCTTTTCTTTCGTTCCTTTCCATCTTTCGATCTCTTCTTTACTAGTTTCCTTACTATTGAAACTTTCATTATGTTTTCACACGATTTCAAGTACTTATCTAAAAAAAAATATGGGATATTCTGGAGGATGTTCGATGAATGAAAAGAAGAGGGTATGCAAATTCTTGACCTCGCTTGCTTTATTCTGAAACGGTAGTTATACCTCGCGGGGTCATGCTCAAGACTTGTACCTGCACAAAAAAGATCACGAGCACACTGATGGGTATAATAAAGAAATTACCCATTTCCGGAAACCGGTTAGCCTTTTGTCGGCTGCCTGGTTTGGTAAAGAAGAAATACGGGTTTTCACTGGATCGCCTGAAATCATTGGCTATTTCTTTCCATTTTCTAAAACTATCCAACAGTAGCGTACACCGCTCGTAAATTCACTTCTCCGCTGATAATTTACAACTTTCCTTTGACGTAGAAGCCTCTTTACCTTGCACCTCGATGAAATTTTCATCGAAAATAAAAATCCATCATCGCAAATAGAGGCAAAAACTCCACTAGAAAGTTCGTATGTAAGTACTTTCGAGTGTTTCTAAATTGAAAATTTATTCCAACAACTTTTAGTCTCTGGATATTTAAGCGTTTTTGCTTCTTTTATTTATCCCCTGCATTTTTTCCTTAAATTCCCCGAATTAAATTATATCAATTAGATAAATTAATTATATAAATTAAATGAATAGGATACACGAATATCTACAGTGAAGTAATTGTAGATTAATATTTAACACAGACGACACAGTCATAGTCGGCCGTCATACTATTAACATACCATTTACGATAGATCATCGACAGACTTATTATTCTAAAACTTAATCCATAAAACACGAAATAGGCCAACAGTCTATTAATAATCACAAAACAGACCTCCGATAGGTCGCGTAACAGAATCTCTTTATATTCAAATGTAATTTTGCATTCGGGTTGGCGCGTGGCGCGTTTTCGATCGTGCCCATACGAACTTCCGGTTGCGTCCATTATTGTACCCGCAACGCATGGTAAACGTTGTACCTCTTATCTCGCGATAAAAGGAAGGCACGAGTCCCGCATCGTGGTCGACGCGCGCGACACTTCCGGTCCCTGTTCCTTTTCCTTTCTCCCTTGAGTACTGTTAGAGACACCTGAGAAGTTTCACGCGACTGCGCGCATGCAAGTCCGAAACGAAATCGTTTAAGACTTTCACGCTTGAGGAACAATCGGTGGGGATCAGAAACGGTAAAAGTTGGTGGGTCGCGCGAGCCACTTAATTGCACGCGAGAACGTCTCCAATTAAAAGCTTTAATTAATTTTCCAACCCTTGGTCGGAATAGTTCTCCTGTGGTCGTCTATATGGCGGCATAACGAATTTTTCATTTTCCTCGCATTAAATTCGTTGCAAATGTATTGCTACAATATTAATCTCATACAGGGTGAACCACGAAACGTGATCAGCTTAAATTATTCTGGTGTTGGTGAACCGATGGAAAACTTTTCCGTCTGCTGTAACATTGTTCAAAGAGAACGTTACGATGATTATAGTCAATTTCTGGTCAATCTTCTTTTCGGAACTCCCAAGGTCACTTTCAGGTTTCAGTTTAAGCAAAAAAAGGAGAAAGAGAAAACCTATTTTTTAACGGATATTTAGGCGAATTCGTCGAGTAGCACGACAAATTCTTTTTTCCATTTAAACCAACGAAACATTAAAAAAATATCGTTTACGTATCCGGATCTTTTGTTGATCCTTTAGATCAAGGATTAATTAAGATAAAGCAGATGTTCCATCGAGTCTCGAGGAATCTTTTATTCTGAAAAGGGGAACGTGATATGAAATTTAAAAAGTAGCTAAATAAGGTCTAGCATAATTTACATGGCGCGAATGATTATCGCGGGTCCCCTTTCAGGGTACGTACGTTTGCATCAGCTGAAACTTGTTCTTCATTGTCATTACGTCATTGGAGACGCATGAATATGACAGTTTATTATAGGAATGAATAACTGGGTTTTACGGCGCGAACAGGGCCGGCCGAAACGTACGAGCGCCTCGGGCAAATTGATGATTTGGCGCCTGTATAAGCCAAGGCGCAAATAATCGACTGTGGAAAGCTGAGTTAACGCGATATTTATGGTTTGTTTGGCAGGGTCGTTTTGCTCTTTTGCATAAAATCGCATTTAACTTTGCAATTGGCATGCACAGTCGTCTGCCAAGGAGTCTGAAATATCGTGACTGTTTCTTATTTTAATAATTTCGCGGTTTTATTAAATGTCGTTCTTTTTAAAGTTCTGCGCTTTGCAAATAGTAAAGTCCTGAACGAGAACTGCAGACTTAAGGAAATACTATCGAAGAATAATAATTTGGTTGAAGAAAAGATCATATAACACAGGAACGTTTAATGAACAAATTAAAAATGAATCGTCGGTGGGCTAAAGAACGATCCAAGTATTTTCACCTGTAATAAGGTGGTAACAATAGCACGATTGCCCAATGATAACTTACACCAACCACCACGATACAATTTGCAAGCGAAACATTAATATTTGCAGATTTATTTTTCCGTCAGACAGGTCACAAGTTTAAAGAACTTTCGTAAGCAGCCAGGGATAACGATGTACTTACATACAATAATGTAGTATCGTGTTACACGATGTGGCCATGAATAAGCAAGGACTTCGATTTTGTACTCTTTTAACAGAATGGTAGGAAGTCAACGACTTGAGTTACAAACTACCAAGACGATCATGCGTTGCACGATACACACTGGGTGTCCATTAAGAACATTAGCTACACCTTGCATAGGCCGGACACGAAGAAACATGTCATCCAACCATTGATGGGAAGAGTTCGTTGTTGACAATTGACTTTAATAAATGTTCCACGTTCTAAGAATCATTTAAGGTATATACTTCACGAAAAAAGAAAGTCTGCAGTTTCTCCTGAGTGCACCAGAGAAACGTATCTCCATTCGATAGAGGCTTAAACATGTGAACCTCATTAAACCAGAACTCCCAGCTACTCAACCTCTTGGTAGACAAGTTCGCTGCCATTCAACTCTATGCAACTATACGTATACACCTACTCATCTCTAACGCTAGACAGTGATTCAATCAAGTTTTCCTTAACATATCTTTACAGTAAACGTTATATTTCGACTTTAATCATTTTTTTACGGAATCACGAAATTCTGTGATTATGCCTCATTTGTTCGACAATTTCATTCACATATATGATACTAATAATATTTCTAAATAATTAAAATAAAGAAAAAAGACGATATTCGTTACAGGAACTCGAAGAAATTTCAGACGACTGGCACAAATTTCGATAAGACCATTACAAACGTTTGCAAAAGGCAGAAATAAGAAAATAGTAATCGGAATTTATATCTGACTCAGAGTTCGAGGAATATTGGTCTAAAACATAGAACTAGCGCTAAGAATGGTCCACTAAATATTACTGTTTATTAGTATAACGAATAATTAACACTTCAAATTTATCAATTAGAACAATACCAAGTATCTCGATAATGTTAATGAAATGTCAAAATGTTTTGTATAACACACGTAATTGGTCAAATACTTTCGCCAGCCACTACATCATATTCACCTATAACTCTGCTATTTTGAAACTTATTCGCACAATCAATATTACGTATATATATAGACCGTTTTGCCAGTGAAAGTGGCGATTTAATTTGCAACAAACGTCGATGGAGCGGTGTCTGGCGAGGTAGATTTAAAGCGTTGCACGAGCGAAGCCCGCGGAGGCGTAATCTTACATTTCTTCTCCGAATCTTCTCCGAAAAACCGGTTGGCCGGTTCTGATTCAGACCGACCTTGAGTCAGTCAGCTTCAAGCCTGAAGTTCAGGGTTTTCAAGGTGCTCTCTCTGTCGCGAGCCTTTAATAAGCTCCGCGAGGACACGGAGCAGAAACGTCGGCGAAGAGGCAGAAAGAGAAGGAACAAAGTATGACGTCCGGGGGACGTGAGAATACCATGTGTAATAATAAACCGAACTCCGGCTGTATGACGCTCAGAAGCGGCCAGTGAAACGGTGGACGAGCAAACGAAGACAATAAAAAGAATGGAAAAAAGGACGATTCGAGGGGAAGCAAGCAGTCGATCCACCGAAAATAAGCGACCATCTATTTTCGTACCAGCTTTCGTACGCGATGCGTCGTAGGAAAAACACTGGATGCCCATAAATCCTCCCATAAATCTATCGCTAGAAACCTCTTCGAGCTGCCATAGAATTGGATAAATTGGAAAATTGATAGAGCAAGGTGTAAATTTTCACGAATCTCTTTCTATTTTCGTCTGTCTGAAACTTATAACGATCAGTTATGGGAAATTGAAAGATGCAAGCATGCATAGAACACTATGCAGAAGTACATAAAATACAGCAGTGGAGCAGATCTCTGTCTAGATCCTACTTTTTCTGTTGTTATATTCATAAAAATAGAAATTTACAGAAATATTCGCAGCCTATAAAATTGATTCTTTGGTTAGAACGTAGTAAATCATTGTATTACACATATTTTTAACGCTCGAGCATTAGACAAGAAATATCGTTTTCTTTTTACGATTTATGTCATTTCTATTAGAGCTCAAGGATCTCAACAATAATCAACACAAATAAATCCGGTCTGGTGATAATTTTTCTGGCCTAGAACATAAATTTGTTATTTTCACTGCGTGATACACAGCACTGCAGTTTTACGACCGATCACAATTGGCTGATATATTTTTTATGGCTACCGGAATCGCATACTGCGTTTCTATCCAATTTAGAGTTCCAATCTGATATTCCATTCCCATTATTCTTGCCGCTATTCAAGAAACAATTGCACGAGTCTTTGGAACAATAGTTGTATACTTTAAAGAAAGCTTGCGTAATTTACGGGTCATGAAAAGAAAAAAGATAGTTTAAGAGTCCGGTATTTGCATAAAGGAGCCGAACTGGATTACGCGGAATTTAGAAAGCGCGCCGGAAAAGCAGAACACCAATTATCCTCCACATCCTCGGATATTCGGTAAACGTTTCAAGTTTCTAGTAGCATACAATAATTAAGGTTGCGAAATAGGAGAGCATTAACCTTAAGATACTGCATACTAGCCTTTAATTATAGCTCACTCTATATCCACCTATATTATATTGAATCATTGTATATAAAATCTGTTATTTCACTTATGATATAAAAAAATAAATAAGATAAAATTTGTTCGAGTTTACCAATAAATCTAACTATATATATACAGTATGTGTCCTATTAAGTATTTATGACTGGCAGTACAAGTGCAGACAGATATTAATCACAGGTTTGATTAACGTAAAACTAATCCGGTAGCAATTTCTATCGCTATTCACCACTAACGTCACAAACTTTTATTTTAACGCACAGTTCGTGGAACTGGTTTTACGTCGAAGCGAGGGAAAAGGAACAAAACCGAAGCTGATAGATAACGAAAAGTGGTTTGAAAAATACAGAACACACGGTTACACCGGTTACGTGGCGTTCGCGATAAAAATCGTTTTAAGGAACTACATCGTTATGTAACTTCACTATCTCTAACTCGGTTCCCGAACTTACAGCCCAACACCGGATATTCACAAACCGTAAAGTATTACTGTGTTCGCCGAGTTAGACGAAACATTTCGCTATCCGATCGCATAACGAAACTCAGACGAGATCATTTCTGCGCTGATAAATGTCAGATTTATAATATTCCAAGATAGCTGTATGTTACAGGTTCCATTCATAACACTGAGTGAAATTTGCTGAATTTTCATATCTATGGTGGAGAAACAGATACAAGTATGAATTAGAGAAAATGATAAATTGTACAGATACCTACCTATGTGAATAATCTAAAATGGAAATTATAAGTACGAACTGTTGCTGATGACTTGTAAAAAAATACCCAATGGCTGCTGAGTCAGCTGAATATGGTAATCGGAATGCGCTAAAATGGTGATTCTTCAGCGCCACGATTGACAATTTTTGGTCGATCGGTTTACTATAATGCTGGAGAATTCGATTCGACGCACTTATTAAATTAACTCGGATATGCCTCAGTTCTTTTTATATTTCTTTGGATGATACTATTAATGATAATAATAATAACAGAATACACAACATAATTATGTTTAAAGAAACATCTAAGTTTTTATTAACAAAATAGCGTGTTGATAATAAATTTCCATGGTATTTTCTCAACTAACATGAATGAATCATTCTTTACCTAGTACGAGTTGTATCTAAAGAAACATCTAACTTTTTGTTAACGAAATAGTGTGATGGTAAAAAGCTTCCATAATATATTTCTTTTTTATCGCGATGGACATAAATAACTTTTCTTTATTCGGTATATGAAATGTTCCATAGCAACTGTCAAACATACTGCAAGCACCGAACAAGTTGTTCGAGGAAAAAACGTACGTCCAGACATGACTAATAGACCTGGCTGAGTCGCGCATGTTGCCCCCATAAAAATAGCTACGCAACCTTTATCGTGACTCATCGTATTTAATTGTGTTATCTTGTCTCTGACCTGTGGCCAAACTATAAACAAACATTTTGAAGATCGAACAAGGTGAAGTTTTCCTCCTATAATCGTTTGTCTCCTTCCAGGATGATAACCATAATGGAACATGAGGTTAAAGTTGCCTGCGGCGTGTTCCATGATGTTCTACGTATGTGAAATCGTGTAATGGTTAATCTATTTGGAAGTTAAGACATTCAATTTCAAGGTTCATAGTGACAAGAGGTCACGTATCTACTTAAATCAAATGATAAATCAAGGATTTACCTTATTAGTTGAGATCAACCTATTAGAGACTAACAGACCAAGAAGCAACAAAGATATGGTATCCCTCTTCTCGATTATTTATACTTTTTCCAGGTGTCGTGCGTGTTTCGAGGTTAAGAATCTGTCTAAACAATAACCTATAATCTTCCTTCCCTATATACCCTTAAACGAAGCTAAAAAAACGTGGAAGATTCGCTCCATGTTATAGAATGTTCCTCGATCCGACAGAGAAACAATGCACCGCTTTTTTCTCCGGTTTCTTCCTCCGATGTTTCCTAGAAAGATAGTTGACTAGCACGTTCGTGAAATCGCGGAGATATCTTAAAATCTTTTACGTGCCGTTTGTGCAATATTTCCAATCTGCATGATTCGAAAATCAACAGGTAGTTTAATATTTGATTACATGTATGCTTTATGGCTTAGATATTTAGATAACAGTAACAAAATGACTCAAATTTAACAAAAATTGTATTTTCAAAAGTTACACAAAATTTAAGAAACAGAACTATACGTTGGAAGATATTGATATCATGATTGAGGATCGATCTTCATGCTTAATACGAGTGGGATTTTCAACAGATAAAAAGATACGTTAAGAATCAAATTAATAAGTTGGGAGACACTGACATCATGATTCATCGATAATAATCTTTTATCGAAGAAATTCGACTTGACGATATTGGGTAAGTATTATCTCAACGGGTATAATAGTTTGACGTCACCGTCGATTGCAACGAGTAAGTGGCAGACTAACGAATATCGAGCGCTATCGATACTCGATCATACCGACCGATTCAGAATCGACGGATCATCTTATAAGTTCGAATCTTTATTTTTTCCTCCATCTATGTTTTTTTTATCTAGTGCATGATTTTAATTGTTTGATATTGTGTACTCGTGATATTTGCGACAAACAGTCGTTACGGCTAAAACAGTTTATTTGGATAAAAGATAAGCGATAAGAACTGATAGAAAAAGTTCGTAATTCACCGTTGCTACTAAGGCGATTTTCGTTAAAACGACGGAAACAGATAACTAAAAAATGGCGGGTTGAAACATGTTTCTTGACGAAGTATAATTTATTTCTCTTGTTATTCTTTTTTTTTTTTTTTGCTAACCTATAATACAAGGACAGTTTAAAACTAACCTTGGTTGACCAATGACATCTTTATCAAAGCAGTTAAATCGTTAACTATACGTCGATCCAAGCAACGATTTAGCGGGTTCTCCGAACGTCGCCTTAATAAATTCGCTTGACCCTTTTACCCAACTTCCACTTGCACGTGGTCAATTATAGTTCGCTATAAATCCTATTCTAAATATATATCAATATTTAAACGCTTTGGCTTTGAAAACGTTAAAGAAGTCACGCGTCGATGTTGTTTGTTTCACTTGAAATATTATATATGGCACAAATTGAAATAAAATTCCAATAGAGAACAGGGATAAAAAGCAGTAAATTGTAACGAACATGATATGATGCAACAGGCATTTGTTACATATAGATATGCTAGAATATATGTAGAACAGTAAAATGTAGTAATCATCCATCAATCAATATTATACAAAGTAAAATTTTTTTAAATTTCAAAACAGCAATTTGAATTTGTAAGTAATAGATGAAAACATTATCCTGAAATTACTTTGTTCTGGAATATGGTTAACTTAAGAATGTTGCAAGTGTGAATTACGAGGTAAATTATACACGAAAACCGTGTCACGTACTTGATTTATGAGAAAAAAGTATCCTCGACTCAATGTGACAGACCACCTCGCGATGCATCTGCTGCAATCCGTGCATCACCTAATAAAAGCACGAGATGTTCGCGATTTCATTTCAGTGACTCACGTTCCAGATGTCAATGACATAAAACGCAGCTTGCGCGCCTCCCGCTTTGTGTGTATTTTCAACAAAAACTAATTGCATAGGTATCGTATCACATCATTTGTAACTTTGTATCCATTTGTTACTAAACTTGTAAGTAAACAAAAAGCAAAATACTTTTCACATAAAAATACGTTATCACATGGATAAAAATCAAATTTTGATGCAGTCTATGCACATTTTTCGAATAAAAAAGATGTAAAGGTTAGTCTTAATATCTTACTCTTAATACGAACTGTATTCCCCACTCATTTTTTGAACTGTTCGTAAGTGAAGATACTTTTGTGTTATTTATGCTTTCTGTTAACTTCTTAACATAAAAAAGTCAAGTGCTCTTTACTAATAAATCCAGGTCTGCTGTAAGTGATTATCATTTTAACAAAATTACTTTTCTCAGCTACCTAAACACTGTTAGTTACTTTTATGGTTAGGCACATTTAACTCTCCAATACGTTATAAGTTATAATACAGTTTCCAAACGTTAACAGAACCACGTATAGTATCGAAGAGTTAAATTAAACTTACGTTCCAGCTGATCAGCCTGTCACAAATGTCACACAGAGTTCATCCACGAAACTTGTCACATCACAGTTACGATCACAAGAAGCGCCAACGTCAGAACAAAGACGTCCTCTTTCGAAACTGT
Source organism: Bombus pascuorum (assembly GCF_905332965.1). Taxonomy (NCBI): domain Eukaryota; kingdom Metazoa; phylum Arthropoda; class Insecta; order Hymenoptera; family Apidae; genus Bombus; species Bombus pascuorum. Next base: position 4,305,182 of record NC_083490.1, read on the forward strand.
AGATCCGCGCGGTTCGATGCGTTTAAAGCGATTCCACGGGACTTTTACTTTTATTTATCACGGACGAGTCTATACACGAGACTGGACTATCGGTTCGTACACCTGGATGACACCTGGAAAACTTGTTCCTCCGAAGAAAGCCACCGTCGATCTCTCAGGGTACCTTTTGTGCTCACCTCGAACATAAAACTTATGTGGATCTTGTGTGCACACGCCACGGTGTAACACACGAAACTGCCGGCTTAAAGGAACTCTCTGTGCCGTAGAAAGAAGGTGGTGGAGGAAAAGAGGAAGACGTTTGAAGGCACAACAGAGAAGGAGAAACAGCCCATTCCCTCCGTGTGTTCCGCGTGGTCGTGTTTGTGTGTGTCGATACGTGCGTATACGTACGAATGTATATGTTATGTGTGTGAACGTTTGAGCATTCAGCTGACGATGCACAAATGTTAGTGCATGAGAAAATATGTATTTTTTGGAAAATTTGTTATATTACGAAGAAATCAAAGATATTAAGTTCCCACGTTAAACTAGAGGGCACTGCTTTTGGGTCCGTTTCGAAAGCGTGATGGAATTAGAAACGTCTCGAAAGAGTCTATATGGGATTGCTAGTATGCCACGCACGTTCGAGGTTATGTATAGACGATCACGATTATTGGTCCTCTTAGGAAATACATACTACGATTATGATCTATCCATATATAAAACTTATCTGTCGAACATTATGACTCATTTTCTTTCAAATCATGGAAGCATATGCAATCATATTTTACCGAAATAGTTTGCCAAAATTATTATTAAAATATACAATTTTATTTTTCGTATTTTTAAATTAATTTTATATTAAAAGTCGAATGATTTTTTGGTTACGATTAAGGAGACAAGTTTTATAAGAAAGATTTGCATAGTTTCAAAAATGTACAGTTATTACTCGATACGCTGGTCTCGGCGATGTTTGTAATTAATTTAAATTACTATCTGTGTGAGCGTCGTTTAAGTCGCCGATCGATATCTAGCGGTTGGCGAAAAAAGGAAAAGCGAAACATAAACGTCGCATAGTACACAAAGAAAGCGTTTCAGGGAGTAATCTAAATGAATGGAAAGGCGCGCGCGCATTTCCTTTCGTCTCGAATGAAACGTTACTCCCTAACGACCTAAGTATACTTCCTGTATAATTAAGTGTACTCAACTTTGTTACGCTTCCGGGAATTGGTTGAACTTAGCAAATTCAATATTAGATAAATTGCTGCTTATACTGAGCTAATTAAACAAACGTGGCAAAACGAGGTGTAAACGAAAAATATTATTAAAACTAACTTGTTTCTAATTGTAGGGAACAACAGAGAAGAACAACAACGGAATGGTTGTAATAGAGAAACATCCGTAATCGAAGCAATTACAAGGTGCTATTTTAAGCCGCATGTGTCTGCACAATTGGTATCTGATTAAAATTAAACGAGATCAAGCGTGGTACAGAAGTTGCAAGCGTTTGCAACCCCTTGATGATTGCTGCAGCGGTGATCGCCCGGGAAACTGCAACTATTAGGAAGCCAAAATATGCTTTCATACTATAATTCACTTATAGTTCACTCTTTCACGTTTGTATACATGTACTTGAATATAAAGCCAGTTTTTCTATAATCGTTCGAACATTGTTAAACATTGGATTTATTTGGCAACACGGCAATTTAACAATATTTTTTGAAAATTGTACTTGCTTACTTCGTTGTCAAATGAACGTGTAAGTATGGTCAGGAAACAGACCTATATTCGAATGTTTTTATAGGAAACATCGATTAAGGACTAATGGTCAATTAAATCTCCGTTAGTTGACGATTATATTTTAAAATAATTATTTATTTATGAAGAGTATGTGACTGGCGTCGCGACCCCTCACGCTAAACCGGTATTAAGGCTGCACGCGTGCAAGCATCGTCTGCACTCGGCTTAATGTCAGCCAAGCAAGTTGGCACGAAGTACGATAAATGCCACTTTCGCCCTGGAATAACCTATAGCTCTCGGGTATCCCCTACTTTGCAATGATAATTCGCACCTTCGAATGATAAATCCTCCTATCCTTTACTCTTGATTATTTCCAAAGAGATGCGTCTCCTTTGCACGAAATTATTTTAACGTTATGCAAATGCTTTCTCTCGTCAGTTTATGTTAAGAACATGTTGTTTGCCCTGTCAAGTTACGACAGTACTTTGATTGTTAATAATCGGTGAAATAGTTAGATACGCATCCATCATAATAAATTTGGAAAACTGCTTGCATCATCGCTTATGTAATTTATTAGCTGTAAGTACTGATATATATAATATAGAATCTAATATTATGATCTCGTTGCTTACTTATAGGCACCGATCAACCCACTTCCTGTTCGTTTCAAATCGTCAGTGACTCTCGAGCCCGAAGGTACGCAGGTAAAAAGTACTTCGCAGATACCCGGCTTTCCATCATTAATCTCGTGACAAGCGTGGCCAACAGGAATCTCGTAACAAGACGAAATAACTCAATATCCGCGTTTCTCTACTTTCCTCGCAATTTATAAATAATATTTTTAGAACAATTTGAACCAGACCTTGTGGCATACTCAAAATTCATTAGTATTACACCGATGACTCATACTTGTCTACAGACAGCCTCAAAGAACATCATGATTCCCGTTTCAGTGCATCTAAATGCAGGGAACAAGACGATTATCATTCCACGTGTGTTCCATCTGGTCTTACGATAAATACCGCTATGCTAGTTCTGTAACCGTTAGCCAGTGTTTGAAACACAACCATGATTGACACAATTATTAATTACACTCGACGAAAAGAGTAAAAGAATAGTTCTAACTATATTCACATCTTCTTTTGACTTTTCTTTTCTTTTATTTGACGGTTGTAAGGAACGAGGCAACGAGCCGAGAAGACGAACAACGTTTCAGAGTCGACGGCACGGTAAAGCCGATAAAAAAACTCTCGAGCTACGCGGCCAAGGATGAAGATGCCCAGTGCAAAAATACCGACGGCAGAACGAGGGTTGCTGCAAGCGCGAGAATTTTTCGAGAGCGTTTTCTTCTTCTTCGCGGGTAGCCCGCTACGGAAAACGAGCGGCAATAAAGTTTACAGCGCAGCCCCGTCGACTCTCGTGTATTTATAGCTGGTCATTTCCACAGAGATCCTCCCGTAATTTTCAAGTCGAACAGCTCTGCACGTCCATGATTCCCCTTTTGCTTTTTCCTCGCCTTCACTGACAGGAAGCTGATGCTTACAATTAGAGAACTCGAGGATCCACAAATACCCTACTTCTTTCATAAAACATTTCACATCTTGCATCTATAATAGCGTTAGATATTAAAAATAGAGTCATTGCTGTTATTGTATATATCATGCCCATGCAATCAATTAAGAAACGCTGTGAACACAATCGTCGTACTTTAATCTTTGTACATTTCGACAAAATAATTTAGACAGGTGAACAAAACGGTGAGAAGTATACCTATAAAAATAGATAATTTTTGTTGAAAAAATAATTAAATTTCAGTAGTGAATGATCATACTTCAATAGTAGTGGACATATTAATTCAGATGTCTTGCAATCCTGTTAAATTCTACATGTAATACGTAACATCGTCAGGGATGCGAGACACAAAATATAACGAGACATTTCGGCGTAGTTAATATTACAGTCGAAAATCGCGAAATGTTAGTCTCTTCATATTTCATGAGCCTCAAGGTCTCTGTGGAATATGAAATTTTCAGTAGTCGAAGTTACTTAAATATTTGTGTGACTTATGTCGTTTTGCGTTCATAAGGGCTGTCACTGTTCGACAGTTAGTTTATTTCCATGATGCAACTTGCGTCAGAAGTCAAGACAGCCTACTGGCCCATTGATCAACGATGTCTACCTCCACGCAACGTATGTCAAGCTCATTCTAACTGTGATATAACATCGGGGCCCACGTGGACGATGACCGTGGCCAGGGACGAAAGGGGAACACGATGCGTCTGAACAACGATGAGTTAGACACCAGTTTCGATCGGTGTCCACGAAACGTCCGCTGTAGGGAAAACTACCACCCTCCGCGAAAGCACCCCTGCTAAGTGTCAGTAGCGTGCTGTCTGTTGTTCCTATTGCACGAGTTTCCGTTATCCTTAAAACGTTCGTGTTAATCGAGACACCATTCAGAGATAGAGTTAGAAATTGGATATTGGATTATTAAAAGTGATAAAAGAAGATTTACAAAAGTTGAACAGCAGAGGAAGAAATCGATAAAGAAGATTGGGTGATGGGACAGTTTTGATCGATCTATGAAATTTCGAATGTAAGTGTATTTTATTGATAGATTTTCGTCATTTGGAATTGAATACAGAGTTAGTAGAAATTGATATATATATAGCAATGTTTATGACGTGTTCTTGATATTAAGGAATTTCACTTTCGGAATTTGGAAATTTCTATAGTAGGCTGTTAATGCCTAAAGTGTGAATATCTTTTAGAACTGTTTCCTAGAAATTATAAGAAATGTGTCCAATCTGAACGCTTACGACGTAAAAGTTGTAAAAGAAATCACCGTAATAAATGTGGCAATAAAATGCGCTCTTCCCTATTGCTATAATAGTCTTCTTTCTTTCATTGTCGCATGAATTTCTAGCTAGTTAGGAAGAATCGATATTAAAAGAAAGGAGAGTCATTGGCGTTATCATTTCGGGACGTTTACTATATTTTTACGATTATCAAACTTTTAAGATTCAGACACATTTGAAACAAATCGATCGCGTGGATCCGCGCGGAACAGTTCTACCGTCGCTCTTATTGGCTTTCACTTTCAAAATCGCAGTAAACCACTACCTTTACGTTAATTGTTGTAAAAAGGAAAGGTGCAAAATGAAAGGTGTAAAACGAACCGAGCGGAACGTAGTCGCGAAATGATCTACATAACATTTTTTCTAGCCTTCTTAACCCGACAGAAACAGAAAAACAAGCGTTGATTAATACGATCGTACTTTACACTTTCATTTCGTCACAGTTTCATTTATTTAAATACAACCGCGAAAAAGAAAATATTTCGAAAAAGCGTATAACTTACATTTATGTTTAATTCACAATCACGATTCGCTTATCGATGACAGATGACTGAAGGATTTCTACGGTAGAATCGCAATTAGCGGCGAAACTTTCGCTTCAATTACGGCAACGCATGTAATTATCATCGCATATGTAAGCGAACACGTGTAATTAACCGGTTCGTTGTTGTATAAATTTTCGTACTCTTGTCGGGCAGGATTAAATTCATTCGAAAAGGCTTTCACTATTGTGAATCCCGGAAAATGAAGCATTTCACTTCTCGATCTTCTGCGATGATCCATCTTCAAATGGGTCCGATTGTTCCTGATGACTCGAGATATCTCGTGAGAACGACACCGATCGCACGACTTAAAATTAATTTAAACGAGATTGAATTATACTGTATGTAGGTACTTGGCCTGAATTTATGTCCAGATCAATTTCTCTTTCTCTGTATTAATTCTATTAATTACATCTTATTAATTCCATTAGTTGTATTAGCGGGATTGTATCTCGTTAATTGCAAATTATGACGATGGTCATCTGTTACTTTGATACGATTGTACTTCATTAATCGTTTATGACGCTCTTGAAGGTTGACGAATGGTGCTTGTGAAAAGTCCATCGCCTTCCCGAGGCGACAGTCTTCAAAAAGAAAATGCGAAGAAGGATAAAGGGAAGAGTCGCGTATCACGCGGCAATAGTCCCGCGGATCACACTACTTCCAGAGGAAATAGTCCAGGAAAGAGCAATTCTACGATCAAAGTAGTCACGAAAAGTAGCCTTCAACAGTCTCGTGGAAACGAGTAAGTACTCGTCCTCGTTTTTATCTGATATTTTTGTTTTATCATTATTTGTTATCGTTATTATTAGATCAGCTTTAATCGATTACCACGTAATAACGAATGTTTTTAACAGTTTAGCTTTTTCTTCTCATCACGCTGTGTTATATATTACGATACTATTATTTCATCATTATTAAACCAGATATTAATCAATTTCAAGAGCATGTGGTTAAAGAAGAATGTTAATGGTTCTTAATATATAGCATAGCTTTTTCTTTTCGTCACATTTAAATTTAGATCATCTATTATTATTATTATCATATATTATTGCACTATTATTTTATCATTATAATATCATCTGTAGTCAATTACTTTGTACAAATCATATCGTCATAGTAAAATATTAATGATTCTAATGTATAGTTTAGCTTTTTCTTCTTGTTACACATTTAAGTTCAGATCATTTAGAAATGATTTGTTGAGTAAAAATAGATAAGTACGTAATTTTCACTCCTTTGGCCAATGGAAGTATCTCATGTAACTCGTGTTAATACTATCTGATGGAATATTAACGCTTTTACAGCAATTTCGTGTAAGTGGATACTGTAAGCAAACGTTTACGTAGAAACTATCGATCTGGCTGAACATTTCTGCGAGGAACTGACGCGTCGCATCAAACAATCGATGTGAGAATTATTTTCGTTCTCTTTTTTTCCATTAAGATACGTTCTACGTCGGTATTTCCTAACACGACGACGGTTTTGTCATCGAACAATTTACAAAATATTCTATAACTCGAACATATGCAATATACATTAGAACAATATCGTCTACTTGTAGAATAAAAGAATTTTTTTCTTTATCAACTTTTAAGATAACATTCAGACAATAGGAACCAAAATGGTACAATCTACTAGGAATTACTTAATGATAAGTACTGAATTGAGAATTGATAACACGCGAAATTCTCTTAATTTACTCAAGCTGTAAAACACAAAACAAAAACAATGATAAGAAAAGAGATATCGATAGTATGCCACGTGAAGAGAAAAAAGATCGTAAAAATCTTGACACGTTGTGAATATAGTCTGTTAAAAGTGGAAAAGAAAACGGTAGAAAAAATATTGACTAATGGAAAACTACCGGTAGGAAATTATGGCGAGTGATGCTCGACGATCGCGACGACATAAGAATACAGAATTAACTTCCAATCTAGCGAAAAGCTAGAAATTGAATTGATGGAATGACGAGTTTAACGGCTTCGGAGGAAAAACCCATAAATAAATTGTCAAGAGAATTCTGACAGTGAAATTAGAGTGTCGAATCGTTTCCTAGAAATTGCCCTCGAGATCCAGGCTAGAGATAGATCGATGTGACGCGTCGACGAAGCTTTCTATATCATTCGATTTAATTTTCCGTGTGAGGGGTTGCATCCTCGTGTAAATTCACCGTAATCGTTTCGCTTAGATATAACGTACGGGAATACCAACATTGATAGACACATACGTCGCAATTGCGACACATTTCGATGCCGTGTATCGATTGGGAGACCTTGCTCGACTGTCTCTTTCTGACGGTCAATATCACGACAATCGCAAAACGTGTGCCCATGGAAAGAGATCTCAGCGGTCAGACACGTGAAACGAGCATTTTTCCTGCGGTAGGATGACTCGTGCTACTTTATGGCGAAAAATGAATAATAACGCAGAGGGAAAAGTCCGATAAAACAGAGAAAACTAGTGTTTTATTTTACTTTTTTATTCTTTTACTTTTTATTTTATTATTTTTTATTTTATCTATTATTATATTTTATTTATTTCTTCTATTGTATAAGAATTATGGAGAACTGAATGTACCTAATATTTTTATCTTTTCTTGCGTAAGAATTATTGAGAACTGATTGTAATGTTTGTCTCCTTAATTCTAAGAACTCTGGAGAATTAGCTGCAATTAAAACTAAAAAGTACTATTTAAAATCGTATATTAATTTACGAAAGTTGATAACAAAATCTTTAAAGCGTTGAATATAATATAATCTTAAAAACGTTGAAACACATATTAAATATATCAATTGATGTTATACCAATGAAACGATTTCCAACTTTCAATCTTCAAATTGGTGTTACTTCTATTTTCTATTTTCTATAAGAGCTTCCGCCAAACAGAAAATCATTATCGAATGGAATCGTAGGAAGAATAACAACGAAAGTAATTAAAACGCACATAAAATGTTCTCAGACGATAATAGCAATCGATGTAACTTGGATCGCGAATCGAATTACAAATGAGTAAATTACAAATAAATTTTAGGTCCATCGTCAATTCGCCAACGTCGTCAAAGTAAGGCGTAAATAAAAAAAAATATTCATTTTGAATCTGAACAATTAACCGAACATTTCTGCATCCTAAAAATCGATCTGTTTCGTACAACTTGGATCGATAAACATCATCTACGGGAATAATCGTTCGCGTGATTAAAGAAATAAAGCATGCAAAACATGATCTATATCTAAACAATGAAAATGCGTTAACAAATGAAACGAATAGAAAGTACTTACCTATTGGTAACACCCATTGCAATTTTTCATGAGGTTCGTTAAAACGTTTGAAGCGATGGCAATTTGAGAAAGCTTTATCGATCGTTGCCCATCAATGTCACACGTTCGAGTACTCGATCCACGTTTTCTACAATATATGCACTCCACGCTTTTAAAGTAATTATAATTCTCGATTGAAGGTATGTTAAAATGTAATTCTTTCTATGTCTTCAAGACAACGAATTGCTCGACGTCACATATGGAACTATAGTACGCAATAAATGTCATCGTTGCTATAGGCACGGAATAAGAACTGCGTATTACAGTTCTCGAGGAATTATGACATACTATGCTATAGTGAAATAATAGTAAACACGTTGTTCCTGTCACAAGTGTATTAACCGTCAATGACCCTTTCTACCGACCAAGGAAATGGAAAAGTTTCGCAAGTCATGCATGTTGCAACGTACATCAATTAAACGAACGCGAAATCGTAGTTTCTGTACGAATAATTTTAGGCTTTCATGGTCGTCATACCGATGTTATCGGTTTCGTTGGAAAAATATCGTACTTGTAGTTGAAAACATTAGAACGCGAATATTTAGAATATTCTTTGAAATATTCTTTGCAACTTTGCAAGCTCGAATAGCAAGTTTACAAATTGAAATTTTGAAAGTTAGCGTAATCTTTGAAAATTTCAAAGCTTGATCGAATAATCTCCAAAAGCTGTAAATGTTCAAAGTTGCGATAATCTTTGAAAGTATTGCTGTTTCGAAAGTTTGAACGACCTTTGGACGCTGCAATATCGTAAAACTGTAGCAATTATTCCATTCGATGGAAGAAAAATTCCACCTTGGTAGTCGTTTAATTTAAAATTATTTGCGAATAATATTTAAAACAAATTATATCAATTTTTCATTGGAGATTTACTTAAACAACCACTTACGATTAATAAAGAGCGATACATCGGTATCGTACGTTATTACGTGTACGTAAGTACGATGAGCAACAATCGTAAAGTATTGTTTATCCAGGCAATCAATCAAGGCTGTCGAGTTCGGTAATCAAGCCCTCGTGAATTATTGACTGAGGTCGAAACGATTTTTCAATACTACGATTAGCTTCGTGGTGCAGAAGGAAAAAAGACGAACTCATAAACGAGCCTGGTCAATCACGCGATTTTTCCTGACGGTTTCAGTTAGACCAATTGATTGAACTTCCTCAATTATTTAGCCGCCATGATAGCAGGTCAATCACGAATTGCCAGATGGGTTACTCCTGTTGAAGCGTTCGATCATGATCGAGAACGACTTTACGCTTGTACAGAAAACTGACAGCCTCTCTACACCGTTTGAAAATCGTTATCGTTTGTCTGCTTTTTTCGATTCCAGGACTGGTAGTATCGAGAGACTGGTAGACGGTGATAAGAGAGTGATCGCCACCAAGAATTGGCTTCCAGAGAACAACATAAATGTCGTTGTCAGGTACGAACACCTAGTATTATTTCATTGATTAATTAACTCAGCTACGTTTATTAAAATTGCAAGGGATGATTGCAAGTGTAATATCAAATTTACGTAATTTTCCTGTTTAATCGATCATTTTATAGAGTACGTCCGCTTAATAGCAAGGAGATTAAAGCCGGCGACGATATGGCCGTACAATTTCCCGGAGATGGACAGATATACGTAAGTATATCGTTTATTATGTCCTCTGATTAATTTGAAGAAATGTTGCGAGCTCGAATAATTCGTCGATGATTCGATATCATTTTTGCTTCTCTTGCTAGTCCCCTCGCGTTTAATTAAAAATACCTAAACGAAGTTATCGTGAATCACATGGACTTTTATCGTTCAACCTTGCACAGTGCGACGGATTTCCAAGCAGCGGGGACAAGAAGGGCAAATTATTTTCGTACAACGTGGTGTTCGAGCCCACGGCCACTCAGGAGGACATCTTGCAATTCTCTGGTGTAAAAAAGCTTATTGAAATGGCGGTAGAAGGATTCAGCTGTACCGCGTTTTGCTACGGACAAACCGGAAGCGGAAAAACTCATACCCTCACAGGGCCTCCAGAAATGGTTAGCGAAGAAGATTCCTTTGTCAACTTTTTACCTACTTTTCAGATAGAAATTCATCGGTCTTACACGTTGGTTTTTTCGATGAAAACCGAGTACGGTTTTCCGTTAGAATTTCCGTCAGAAAAAACCGAGTTTGCATAAACACTCGCCAAGAAGCGTAAGAATAGCAAAAAGCGATTACGAATAATGTATTAAAATAGTTGATCGAGTTGAAGCGAAGGCCGTGTATGAATGTAACAGAAAGGTTAATGTTGTTCGACGTGCGTAGATAAGATAATGACGGTATATCTAAACGATACTCGTTTACCGTTCGGACAATGTGATCGCAAAAACAAACAAATTACCAATAAAAGTATTCGAATTATTAAACGTGGCGCTTTACACTACCTCTGGAATTTGTATACTTGTTATTTCCAAATTTCAGTGGTGTAAAAATCTTCGGTTGATTAACTTTTTATTTCACAAATTAATTCAATGTATAATATTACATAGGAGAATTGAATTAAAAGATGGAATCTTTTTTTAAGATTTAATGATAGTTAGTAAAACTTTGTTATTATTAATGAACTAAATTTTACGACGAAAGTAAAATCACGCAAAGAAGCGCTTTTTATCAAATTACAAGAATCATCAATGAATGTTTTTCTCTTAAACAGTTCGAAAGGATGAACCCTTACTCGGAGCAACACGGCCTGGTCTTCCGGTCTTTTGTCTACCTGTTTAAGTTGTTGCAAGAACGACAAGATTGTAATTTCGTGTTAAAAGCTTCCTTTCTGGAGATCTACAACGAAAAGGTCAGTAGATACGCCGTGGAAAGAGAGAAAAACTTCGTCGCCGATTTACAAGGCATCGTTTATCTTTGAACCGCAGGTAATAGATCTGTTAAATCCTGGCACGTCGAGGAAACCCTTAATGGTACGGTGGAGCAAAAAGACACGAGGCTTCTTCGTTGAGAACCTTTTCACTGTTGAATGCGAGGAACTCGACGATCTTCTGGCGGTTCTCGAAGAAGGTAGTCGTGTTATTGATCTTCGCTCTTTGCACCCCCGATAGATGGACTCTAAACCCCTTTACCATCCCTTACACGCAGCACGTATTTCATTGTGAAGATATCAAACGCGATAAATCCGATTAAAAAATATAGTAAAATTTACAGATTTATTTAAGAAGATAGAAAACCCATAAATATTTTAATTTGCTGACATTACTTTAAGAAATTTTCCAAATGTTAGAAAAGCGTATTTATAGTAATATGATTTTTCAGGGATGAGAAATAGAAAAGTTGGTTCGCACAATATGAACGACCATTCCAGTAGAAGTCACAGTATTCTCACTGTCAGCATCACGTCTGAACAACAGGTGAGTGTCCAAATTATCGTACGATAAAGACAAATTTTATACGAATATTACTATCAACAGATGGACAACAGCGTGTTTATATCGAGACAAGGGAAAATTAATTTCGTCGATCTGGCTGGAAGTGAGATGACGAAGAAAACACAAAGCGAAGGGAAGACTCTGGAGGAAGCGAATAATATTAATAAAAGTCTCATGGTTCTAGGTACGATTATCAAAAAGTTATAAGAAAAAATACAACACGAATTAAGCACTGAAGTACTAAAAGAGTTCAATCTTCGAGTTGTCTTTTTTCAAAGTCTATTTCGAAGCAGAACTTTGTCGAATGTTCAATACCACATTAATCGAACCACGTTTAATATTACGATGAAACTTTACGTTATCAATTATGCACAAGGATCGTAAAAATCGATTCCGATAAACAAAAGGGCGCAAACTTCACCCGCAACATCAACTTCTATGTAACGATCGATAGACGAACGCGATTTGCATGGAAACGACCTTAGGTTACAGAAAAGTTTTTCCAACTTCTTTTGAGATTGACACTTTTTACTTTGAAGGTTACTGCATAGCCTCTTTGAGCGATGGAAAACGCAAGGGTGGTCACATTCCGTATCGAGACAGCAAACTGACTAAGCTTCTGGCCGATAGTTTAGCAGGAAATGGCGTTACATTAATGGTAAATCAAATTATTCTAACAAGGACAACTTAATAATTATACACTCAATCGGTATAATTGATTGGACGATTTAATTGAATTTTAGATCGCCTGTATTTCGCCAGCTAAATCGAACGCGAGCGAAACGTTGAATACGTTGAGGTACGCGGCGAGAGTGAAGAAGATTCGAACGAAACCTATCGTGGTAATGGTGAGTGAGGTATATTAATTGTAAATTGTAAATATATAGAAAACATGAAATACAAATAGAATTTGCTTTTATATAGGATGCTCGAGAAGCTCTGATTCTCAGTTTAAAACGAGAAGTAGGAGCTCTTCAGACGGAAAATGAACATCTGCGCGCTGCTCTTCATTTAAGTGGCGATGCATCGAATATGGTTCGTAGCGAATCCAAAAGTAAGTATCAAATGTCAATTAATAAGAAAGATTTAATACAATAGTGAGTTTAATAAAAAAATTTAATCCAAAATTTAGTAACAACGATTTAATATAATTATAAAATTTCTCTTTAAATAACCTTTTATAGCTGAAAGAAGAGTGCCATTGACACCTCCGGTGGTGGATTTGAATAAACTATCCGAAATGGAACGACCCGAATTAAGTCAACTTATCCACGCGTATATTACCGAGAACGAAGCTCTCCGTCGAGAAAATGCAGAATTATATGCTACGAGGGAGCAAGTGATACGGGACCAAGAACTCGTATGCAGAGAAAACGAGAGGTTACTGAAGAAACTCGAGGACGTTAACTCGTAAGTACAGCAGGATTTTAAGACGACCTCGACATACAATTAATCCGGTAGATTTTATTACTGTAGAGTGTGTTGCCGGTCACCAATTATACCTGCCAGACCAACCTATTCGGCGGAAATGTTGAACGATAGCAATATCGAGGACGCACCTGGCGCTACCAATGTTTGGACCAACCCTAACGTCGAACCTACACCTCTTTCGAGTGTATGTCGAAATCTTTTAAACTTTTCTTTCTTTATCGTTGTATTCGCTGTATCTATTTAATTATATTAATTATTTTTCAATACTTTACATAGCAAAGTAATGTTTAAAAGATATAACAGAAATTTAAATTTGTAGGATATGATCAGGAATGGATTATACAGATCCGCTAGTAGTATGCCAGAGAAGATTCAGAAAGAACTAGACAAACGTAGAATCGTAGGGAGTTATAATAACATAGCAGAAGCATACAAAGACAAAAGTCATCATCGTCGACACAATTCATGGGACAACGGGAACGGGACGACGAGAATGAGTCCGGATCAAGCTATATCACCGATAGACATTAATCAGTAAGTTGCACTAAATAAATCATCATAATGCTAGAGCCAATACGATATTCAAGTCAATAAGCCTTAGTCTCCTATCAAAGCCAATTGCAATGCAAATCGACATTGGAATTCGCTTCAAATGTATTCCAATTAATTATATCTTTTTTAAATAAATCAAGATATAATTACCACATTGTGGACTAGAAGTTTTGCTGTATATTCTATCAAACTTGATCTCTTTAATGATAAAATAATTATGCTGTGATATTTACTATAATATATTACACGCATATAACTATAATTAAAATAATGAAATTAAATAGCTATAATTATTTCAATAAAAAGCAACATTGATTTTGCTAATAGAAATTACTAAGCTGCGAATGTGAATGCATCTGTAAAGGATTTAAAAGTCAAAGGTATACTAAATGCACATCAAAATATACAAAATATCTGGGTTTCATTTTTTTAATTATATTCACAGAAATATGAATTTGCATAAATATCCGCATACTTGCATATTTTTAGTAATTAAAAAATTAAAAAGTTTGAAACCCAACATATTTTTATGGTATGATTCTAGTGGTAATCTCTAGTCACATAAAATAAAATTTTCCAAAATTTTGCTCAAGTTCATTCAGAAACTTAACAAGACTTTAGTCTACAATGTGTTATGGTGCCTGATATAATCAGTACCATTCTACCTACTAATTGAAGGAACGCATGGTAACAGGTACAAAAAGCCGAGCATGCGTCGCACCTCGACAGTCCCTGAAGAACGAAGACCATCGGAGACGAACGATCTCCTGGGCGAACCGGTTCAACCAACCGACCATTCGTACAACGAATCCCCAGACTCGATACTCAGCGGGCCTCTGGAGATGGCGAACTCAACGCCGGACACAGCTGAGTCAGAGGCACCAACAGCGCCATTTCCGGCGGTATCGCACATCTCGTCCCCGTTCGGCACTCCGGAATCCGAAGACCATTCGATAAGGACACCAAGAAAATCCAAAGCGAGAGGGGACGAAACTACTGAAAGAGCTTTTGGAAGTCCAATTCCTATTGACGAGGATAAACCACTTTGAACACTCGAGTCAACAAGCACGATAGTCTGATATACTTTAATCGTGATGACCTTGACTTGGTCAAAGGCATTGGATCGACTGTAAAGATAAGAAAATGAATTAGGAAGAGTGCACATGAAAATTAGTCGATAATAAAGAGTTTTCTAGAAGATAGAAAAAATTATTTTGAATCGATAATTAAAGTTTAATGACGAAGTATGCATTAATGTTGGTAAATTTGAAAAAAAGGTAAGCTGAACATCTGTTTTGGTAACGATACAGAAATATCGTGTTTTCAAAGTGACGAAAATATGTAGTACGCGTAGTCGAAGTTTTATTTACGTGTGGTAAAAGTATATATGTACATAATTATGTGTGAACTTAGACGTGAATATCTACATAAAAGTCAGTATTTTTCCGCGATAATGAAAAAATGACTCAGGTTGATATAAATTACTGAATTCTACCTCTGAATAATATAAAATGTCATATCCTGTAACTCCTGTAATGATAAAGGTGTTGACCAAATTACGTACAATAAAGCATTTGATTGTTTTACCAGATTTTGTTCTTTATTACCTAACCATTCGTAGAACTGGACAGTTTCATTGAATTGTATACTTCTTTTTTAAACTGGATTGTTCTAGAAATTATAACTCGGTTATTGAATATCGATAAAAATAACATGTCTAGTAAAAAAAAAAAAGAGCATTGTGAGCGAATAAAAACTAGAATGATTGTTAAGAAAATTATGTTTGTATCCCCGATAAAAAATATCTATAGAAAAACACGTGACCTAATATCTCTGTTATCGACACGAACGAAGTATGTAACTCTACGATTGCGTGCCAATAACTCGCCACGCCACTGATGCGTACATAATTTATTAGATAAGCATCTTGCCACGTCAGATAAGCAAAAACATAAAATTGCTAGGTTAGACATGATAGTCGCCAATGATAACGCGTTTATAGATGGCGCTTGTCTAACCAGAAAAATTTCAGTTCGAAATTATTTATTGGTCAGAATCATTTCAAGTGTAATTAATATATAACATAACCAACCAATCATCTCCGACTATTCATTCAGTCCGCTTTCCCATTCGCTTGTTTCTTACTCCAATCACCGAACACTGTTCAAATGCAAAATTCATGATGTAATGTTAATTCACCATGTCGCAGCAGGAAAATAAAAAAGCAATAACGTGCGAAATTTCGTTGTGGAAATGATAAATCTGTATTCCTGCCTCGTTACTCCGTCACATGTCATCGTCGAGAATCAACGAAGCATTCGAGACAATAAAAAAGGGGACGGTTTTGTTTCACGAACAAGGCGGTATCGCTGTTTTACCGACTGATCGAATCCCTATCCCCACTTTATCAAGGTAGCATCGACATCTCGATTGCTGGTGGTGCAACTGCGAGAGTAGCAACAGAGCGGATGAAAGAACGAGAATCATTGTTGGATGAACAGTGGTATCGTGGTAGACTTCGAGTACAGCTTTGAAAGGGTAAACTCTGGAAGTGAGGAAGAACAGACGAAGAGAGGCGCGTCGAGAGAGAAAGAGAAAGCGGGCGCGTGTGGCAAGGTTGGTGTGTGGTGCGTGCGGTGCAGTTACGGGCTTTATTAAAGTGCAGTCGGCCGGGTTGAAAAACAATCGACGGACATAATACGGCGCTCCGTGAAGTCCGATGTCTAGTGCTGAGGTGGTGGAGAGTTCCGTTGACCCCCCAGCTAAGAAGCGACGCGTTGCTGCCACCACGGGAGGAGGCGACGACGACCCGACGACGACCGCAGACATGGCGAAAAATGGCTCGACGTCCCGGGCTACCACCGAAATTGACGAGGGTCTATACTCTAGGCAGCTCTACGTCCTCGGCCATGACGCTATGCGTCGCATGGCATCCTCGAATGTCTTGATATCCGGTCTTGGCGGACTCGGCGTCGAAATCGCCAAGAACGTCATCCTCGGCGGCGTCAAGTCCGTTACCTTGCACGATGACGCATTATGCCAGATTTCAGACCTCGGCTCACAGTTCTATCTTACCGAGGCGGACGTAGGTGAGCGGCTTGACCCGCGAAATACATGAATCCCTCTTCTACAGAAATTATTATTTTCCAACGTTATTTTGATGCTCCAAATTTATATGCATTTGATCCATTTTAACAAGATTGCGCGATCTTACGAGGCGATGATATAACAATATAACCAATCGTCTTGTTCATCGATATTATTGTAAAAAAATTTCTTTAAATAGATGCGGGTTGTGTCTCGTGTAAAGCAAATGCAAATGGTAGAAATTGTATGGAAATTTTTGTGACTGTATAGCTATGTATATGTCTCTGTATAAATTAAATTCTTATTATGTTCTAACTAAATTGTTGGTAACAACAATTTTTAATAGTATTAGATATATTCAAAAAATATTTATCATTTAAAAAAGACTAAAACAATTAACTAAAAAGACTAAACAATTAACCTTCATGTTATTGATTAATTTCATTTTTGTGTGACTCACTCAAAAAGTATGTAGTTAAGCTATATACAGACATGATTAAACAGTAAAATTACATTACTGTACTTTCTTTTTTAGGTAAAAATCGTGCTATTGCTTGCTGTCAACGCTTGTCCGAACTGAACAATTATGTCCCTACATGCCACTATTCCGGGCCTTTAACAGATTCCTTTATTAAGAAGTTCAAGGTTGTGGTTTTGACTGAAACTCCATTGAATGAACAATTACGTATCTCTGAAATTACTCATGCAAATGATATAGCACTTATTATAGCAGATACCAGAGGCCTATTTTCTCAAGTCTTTTGTGATTTTGGAGAAAAATTTACAGTAGTTGATGTCAATGGTGAACCACCTGTAAGTGCAATGGTTGCCAGTATTTCGCAAGATACCGAAGGTGTTGTTACTTGTTTAGACGATACACGTCATAGCATGGAGGATGGTGACTCTGTCACCTTCTCCGAAATACAGGGCATGACAGAACTAAATGGTTGTGATCCAATAAAGATAAAAGTTCTTGGTCCATACACTTTCAGCATTGGGGATACATCTAAATACTCTGAATATATTCGGGGTGGTATAGTAACACAAGTAAAAATGCCAAAGATCTTACAATTTGCTTCTTTGAAAGATGCTTTGAAGACACCAAAGTTCCAGATAACTGATTTTGGGAAATTTGATTATCCAGAACAGATACATTTGGCTTTTATTGTATTACATAAATACAAAGAAGAAAATGGACAATTACCTAGACCATGGAATCAAGAGGATGCAGACAAATTTCTGAATCTCGCTAAAACTGTTAAAGAGGAAGTAGGCAGTGAGACTGAAATAAATGCAGAGCTGCTTGAAATATTTGCAAAGATATGCTCTGGAAATTTAAATCCAATGAATGCTACCATTGGAGGAATTGTAGCCCAAGAAGTGATGAAGGCCTGTTCCGGAAAATTCCACCCTATATTCCAATGGTTGTATTTTGATGCTATTGAGTGCCTACCTGCAGATCGTTCTGAACTTACAGAAGAAGATTGTCGTCCTATTGGATCACGTTATGATTCACAGGTTGCGGTTTTTGGCCGCAAATTCCAGTCAAAAATTGGAAGCTTGAAATACTTTGTTGTAGGAGCTGGAGCCATTGGGTGTGAATTGCTCAAGAACTTTGCAATGTTAGGTGTTGGTGCTGAAAATGGTAGTGTAATAGTCACTGACATGGATTTGATAGAAAAATCTAACTTGAATAGACAATTCTTATTTAGACCATCTGATGTTCAGCAATCCAAATCATCAACAGCAGCTAGAGTTATAAAAAGTATGAATCCTGACATGAAGGTGATTGCTCATGAAAACAGAGTATGTCCTGAAACAGAGAAAGTATATAACGACGACTTTTTTGAGGTTTTAGACGGGGTTGCGAATGCGTTAGATAACGTTAACGCCCGTATTTATATGGATCGTCGTTGTGTATATTACAGGAAGCCCCTCTTGGAATCTGGTACATTAGGTACAAAGGGTAATACTCAAGTTGTTGTTCCATTTTTAACTGAATCATACAGCTCCTCTCAAGATCCTCCGGAAAAGACTGTGCCAATCTGCACGCTAAAGAATTTTCCCTATGCTATAGAACACACTCTGCAATGGGCCAGAGACAATTTCGAAGGTCTATTTCGCCAAGCGGCGGAAAACGCCGCTCAACATATATCCGATCCACAATTTGTGGAGAGAACGCTAAAATTACCTGGAGTTCAACCACTAGAAGTATTAGAATCCGTTAAAACAGCCTTGGTTGATGAAAGACCAAAAACATTCGCCGACTGCATCGCATGGGCTCGTTGCCACTGGCAAGAACAATACAGCAATCAAATTAGACAACTTCTGTATAATTTCCCTCCTGATCAAGTAACATCCAGTGGTCAACCATTTTGGTCTGGACCAAAAAGATGCCCCAAACCACTCACATTTAACGTTAATGATCCGCTACATTTAGACTATATTGTAGCTGCTGCTAATTTAAAGGCAAAAGTTTATGGTATTCCTGTTAACAGAGACCGAGATGAAATAGCTAGGATTGTTAGCACTGTTCAAGTGCCGGAATTCACACCAAAATCTGGAGTGAAAATTGCGGAAACGGATTCACAGGTACAAGCGTCCAATGGTAGCGGAAATATAGATCATGAAAGACTCACTCAGTTACAAGAAGAACTACCAAGGATTGAAGATCTTAACGGTCTGGTAATATATCCGCAAGAATTCGAGAAGGATGACGATACCAACTTCCACATAGATTTCATTGTGGCAGCTTCAAATCTCCGTGCTACCAACTACAAAATTTCACCAGCTGACAGACACAAGAGTAAACTAATTGCTGGCAAAATAATACCAGCCATTGCTACTACAACTTCAGTAGTAGCAGGTTTAGTTTGCCTCGAGCTTATTAAACTGACTCGCGGCGTAAAAGATCTCTCTGTTTATAAGAATGGCTTCGTCAACTTGGCTCTGCCATTCTTCGGATTCTCAGAGCCAATTGCTGCGCCAAAACTGAAGTACTATGATTCAGAATGGACCCTCTGGGATCGATTCGAAGTGAAAGGAGAATTGACACTGAAAGAGTTCTTGGATTACTTCAAAGAACATCACAATCTGGAGGTCACCATGCTCTCTCAAGGTATTTGCATGCTTTACTCGTTCTTCATGGCAAAGCCTAAATGCCAAGAACGTATGGGCCTTCTGATGTCTGAAGTGGTGAAGAAGGTATCGAAGAAGAAATTGGAAAGCCATATACGTGCGTTGGTATTTGAACTCTGCTGCAACGATGTTGATGGCAATGATGTGGAAGTTCCATATGTTCGCTACACTTTGCCGTGAAATATGTTGATGTCACCAGGATAACGAGAGATATCTACTTAACTGACTTAGCCGTAGTAATTTCCACAAATTTCTATTTTACAATACGATACAAGAGAATATTACTCTTTCCCTATGTAAGGTTCTCAACGTTTAAAAAAGAAAGGAAAAGGTTCATTTCTATCGTCGATGCTTTGTAGCATTTATAATAGCAAGGAATCGCGGGATCCACGGAGTTCATCTTACTATGATCTCCCTTTTTCCTGAATATCGATTTCAGGGCTCGAACTATTTGTTCCCTTTTTCATTCATCACCTGCTGCTATGTTTATGCGAAATAATTTCAATGATAATCGTAAAATTTGTTCTTAGTTCTCGTCTTTCTTAATAAACTATATTTTCAAAGAAAAAGAAGATGATCTAGCTCTAAGGTAATTCGAACTGTTGATAAAAGAGGTATATGAAGATGAAAATTTGTACAAGAGAATCTACGATCTTGTGCTGTTTATAAAATGATTAAAAAAAAAAAAAAAGAAAAGAAGAGAAAAAGCATATGAAAAGGTTGCAAAAAGTTTAGTCCATATTGGATCATAAAGGGAATTGTCATGGTAAGAATTTTCTTTGGGACTCACACACTTCACAACTTAATGTATAGGATCAAAATGTAAATTACTGGATGATAAACTTAATGGTCCTTAGACGAATAATTAACACATTTAATATAGACCGCAAATAAACATAATAAAAAGAATCGAACGCAGATGTATCTTGCCTTTGTCGTATCGCTTTTCATTTTCTATTTACTATCATTATTTTCATAAATTAAGGACACGCACGAAATTGAAGAAAAATATCACAATTGCTTCCCCTTCCTTTCATTATTATTCTTAATACGTGCTTGCTATCAAACTCGATATTTTAAGATTTTATGTAATCTATACGTTATTGATGATTTTTCATTTTGTCCGCTTTACTTTTTTTAATCACCGAATACACTATTGGCTAAGGCTGTTTGTTGTTATTAAGGGATATTGCATTTAAATTTGTAAGAACAGATGTTTGAAAAGAAGCTTCAAAAAAAAAAAATAATTGCACACTTTAGATCAAGGAATATGAGAAGAAAAAAAAAAGGAAGATATTTTGTTAATTTTAGGATAATGCGGATATTTATTGTATTATTTTATCAATAGATAATAAATAGATGTGTTTGGATTTCAAGAAACATGAGAAATATAGTAATGAAAATAAAATTTGAAAAGGTGTTTTTCTTTCCCTTATACACATGCTTCCTCCTATCTTCTTAATGAATAATTAAAATTTGAAAAAATTAAAAGATATTTAAATTTTAATAAATCGAACTTTGATCTCGTTTATTGTAAGCTTTCATTTTTTAATCTTGCAAATCTTAAATGATATATATTAAGTTCATCTATAAGATCATGCCATGTTCATTTTATATTAAATGCAAGTGAACATTTACCTACCAAATATGTCATACGCTATTCAATACTTTTCGTCTTCGCTTTTTATTAAAATGTAAAATTTGTCAACAAATAAATATTGCAATGTAGAAAATATTTAATTATTTCAGATAGTCTCAAAGTTCCCGTCGCAAAAACATACTTAGTGCCATGTGATCCATATATGGTACATGCTGAACTTTCCAATTTAAATTTAAACCACTGTATATTTCTAATTTATATAAAATAAATGATATTGGGTATGGTGACAATTGAAAATTGTTTCTTCCAGATTTTACTAATAATAATCTTTATCAAGCAAAAATTGAATATGTATTTTAATGAAAAAATTTGTAGCTTACGATTCAAAGGATTTCTATATCCTACAGTCTGTCCAACGAGACAAGACAATGACATTCGATTATCAGTCAATAGTTGTAGCCACAGTAAGTCAAAGTCTCGTTTCGTTGGACATAAGTACGGCTACATCAATGAGTGTCATTACTTGACGTTTTAATTTAAGACCTCAAAATATCAGTTCTACTGACTGTACAAATGAATATGTAGCAACCAAGTACTGAATATATATAAATTTTATCTCAGAAATTTTACTCGACGAATCTTGGAACTTGATTTTCTCGAAAACAAAATTTAAAACGAAAAGACCACGTTATTTTTTTTCGATTTATTTTTGCATATAAAATACCTTTCTGGTCAGTTGTGCCACTCGTTTTCAGGCTCTATACAAATTTTAATAAATATACCATGACCCTAGAGCCACGAAATATGCGCGGGAACAGTACAGCAAGATAACCATAAAAAGCCTTAGAATGGCACAACGTAGTATAACGTATGTAATTTAACAAAATAACTTATTCACTATTTTAATATATTTGTAATATTTCTTCTTACTTAATAGGTTATTTTTTTCGAAAGCAAGTACGAAAGATAAGACTGAGCCTAATAATGCAAGGTACGTGGTATACTCGTATTGCGTTCAATTTGAGATCAATTGTATTCAATAATACTTATTCGCGACCTGTGGTATTTTTAAGTAAACAATTCCAATTGAATAATGATTTTTTTCCTATTGTAAATAATGTTCTTAATCGAATACTCGCTAATAGCAAAATTGTAAAGAATGGAGACCAAAGCACTTCGGGAAACCCTAAACGGAAAAGAGACGATAGTGGAAATAGCAGTGAAACTGTCAGGTAATTAAATTTAATTACAGCAATTGTTAGGAAATGATTCACTAGAATTGATACAGTGTATTTAAAATTTCATGTATAATATCAATATAAGATATTCATCTATCAATCTATTTCTTTTTTAGTCCACCTATTGGAAATTCAAGGAAGAAATCAGTCTCAAAATCTCCTTCACCACTGAAGAAAATAAATGGTAAATTACATATGTAATTAAATAAATGTAATTTATATTTTTCAGTTTTCTTGATATTATACCTATATTTTAGGAACACCAAAAATTAAGCTATCATCAACAGCAATAACTAAGGAAAAGGAAAATAGAAAAAGTAAAACTCCACTTACTGCTACTAAAAAGAAAAGAAAAGCCAATGAAGTAAAAAGTACCCCTAAGAAGAGCGATGCAAAGAAGAAATTGAAAGATGTGTCAAGTGATGAGGACCAGAAAGAAAATGAGTTGACTGTAGAAAAGAAAACAGAAACAAGTGATAAATTTGAATCTTCAAAGTCTTCGCCTAAGGAATCTAAAACTAAAAAGAATGTTAAAAATAGTGAAAAGAAAGCTACTAAAAAAAGGTTAAGGATAATAGCACCTGTCGATTCCAGTGACGAAGAAGAACATAATCTAGTATATATATATATTTTTTTGTACATATTTATATATGTATATACATATGTATGATTATTAATACATATTGATTAATAGTTGCCAGAGAGTCCCAAAAAAGCAAATCTTGATGTGGAGGAAAATAAGCCAGTTAACGAAGAAGAAAATTCTGATGAGGATGTTCTAGATAATCAAAAGGGCAGCGAAGAAGAAGAAATGAAAAAAGAAGACAATGTAGAGAAGCCTGTGAAAAAGATACATAATTTTTTTGGTATTTAATTTATCAATATGTTACTAAATAAATAAATAAGTATTTTAACATACTTTATATCTTTCAGCTCCAAAAGGGAAAGAAAGTACAAATAATACTGATAAAGATAAAAAAAAGTCCTCCAGTCACTCTTATAAACCTAGTGCCTCGAAATATGACCCAATAAATGATGCATTTTGGAAACAGGGAGAAAAGTATGTCTCATATTTTTTAATAGTGTATCATTTGTTGCAATGGTAAAACAATTGTTTAATTTTTTTAGGGTACCATATATTGCATTGACACGTACATTGGAATTGATCGAAGATACAAGTGCTCGATTAAAAATAATAGAAATTTTATCAAATTATTTCCGATCTGTAATAGTTTTAAGTCCAGATGACTTACTTCCAAGCATATATTTATGTCTCAATCAATTAGCACCTGCTTATGAAGGTAAACATTGCCAGATGTGTACATATATCGTTTTCTTCTTTTGTTTGAATATGATAACTTTCTTTTCAGGGATTGAATTAGGGGTGGCAGAAACAAATTTGATGAAAGCTATAGCACAATGTACTGGTAGAACATTAGCTCAAATTAAAGCAGATGTCCAAACAGTTGGGGATTTGGGCATCGTGGCAGAAGGAAGTCGTTCCAATCAAAGAACTATGTTTCAACCTGCTCCACTGACAGTATCGAATGTATATACTAGGCTGAAAGAGATCGCACAAATGACTGGTTCTGCGGTATGCATCTATTAATTTAGAGCAGTGCTGTTCCATTTACATTGGCGGAACGCGAAATGCTCGTTCTTCAATTGATGAATAAAATGTGTGTGAAAAAATGAAATCAGATTCTTTTATCTCTTCGAATTTCGTAAAGCTAGTAACCACAATATGGGCACATAAATAAAGACACGTAAGAGCTTTCGCTTATGGACGGCACTGATTATATTTAATTGTAATTACTTTATACCAGTATTATAATCATAAAATTTCAGAATATTTTTATTGTAATCATGTAATTTATTCTTGCAGTCTTTAACTAAAAAATTGGATAAAATTCAATCGCTTTTTGTAGCGTGTCGTTTTACCGAAGCCAGATATCTGATTCGGTCCCTAGCTGGCAAACTTCGAATTGGTCTAGCAGAGCAATCTGTGTTACAAGTAAGTATTAGGTTGTCTGAAAAGTTTCTTTCATTTTATGAGGAAATAATAGACGCACAACTTTTTTTGTTTTATATTATTTTGTCGAATTACGTCCGATCCATTTTATTCTGTTGAGATAAACACCGCGATATTTCACAGACTTGGTTTCACGTTTGTATGAAAGTGCACTGTTGTAAAAAATCATGTTTGCGAAAGAAAGACACTTTTCGGACAACCTAATATATTTGTGCAAAATGATTTTTTCATTAAGTAATCTAAAGATAGTGCTACAGTATGATACAGAAAATCTGGTAAAAGATATATGTTTATTATAGGCTTTGGCACTAGCATGTACTATGACACCACCAATACAAAGTTATCCACCAGAAGTTTTAGACGTAAGTAAGAAAATGTCAAACGATGCCTTTAAACAAAAGTACGACGAAACTGCGCTTACTCTTAAAACAACATATTGGTAAGAATTTGTTTCTATTTTAGATACCAGCATTGAATACTTTTATATGTGTGATAATAATGTTTATTTTCAGTGAATGTCCAAATTATGACAAAATAATTCCTGTTCTACTAAAAGAGGGAATTGAAGAATTACCAAATAAATGTAAAATTACACCTGGCATACCTATGAAGCCAATGTTAGCACATCCTACTAAAGGTGTGCAAGAAGTATTAACGCGTTTCGA
This sequence comes from Bombus pascuorum, assembly GCF_905332965.1. Lineage (NCBI taxonomy): Eukaryota > Metazoa > Arthropoda > Insecta > Hymenoptera > Apidae > Bombus > Bombus pascuorum. The sequence goes on from NC_083490.1 coordinate 4,330,762, forward strand.
TGGATTGAAATTTACTTGTGAATGGAAGTACGATGGAGAAAGAGCACAGGTTTATTTTTCACAATTATATATATATTACAGAATGGAGATAGTATGTTACAAGGAAAGAACATATTTAACTTTTATAAATATTTTGCAGATTCATTTAGCAGAGGATGGTAAAATTAGTATTTACAGTAGGAATCAAGAAAATAATACCAGCAAATATCCTGATATTATAGGAAGATTTAAAAATACCCAAGGTGAAGAAGTTAAAAGTTGTATCCTTGATTGTGAAGCAGTAGCCTGGGATAACGAGAATAAACAAATCCTACCTTTCCAAATACTCAGTACAAGAAAACGCAAGGTAATGCAAAATGTATAAAAAATTACCTTGAAAGTTTTACATATATCTTTGACCTCCTTAGGATGCGAATGAAGCAGATATTAAAGTTCAAGTATGTGTGTTCATGTTTGATTTATTGTATTTGAATGGAGAACCACTGGTACAACAACCTTTCATAAAACGTCGTGAATTATTGAAAAAGAATTTCAAAGAAGTAACTGGAGAATGGAAATTTGCAACTAGTTTAGATACTTCGACTATGGAACAAGTGCAAGATTTCTTAGATGAATCAGTCAAAGGTTAGTCTCTATTTAATAATAAATAATTCTAGAAAAATATATAATTGTATTTAATAGGCAATTGCGAGGGCCTTATGGTGAAGACCTTAAAACAGGATGCAACATATGAGATTGCTAAGCGTTCTCGGAATTGGTTAAAATTGAAGAAAGATTATTTAGAAGGTGTGGGTGATACATTAGACGTGGTTGTCATTGGTGGCTATATAGGGAAAGGAAAAAGGACAGGAACCTATGGAGGATTTCTTTTAGCTTGTTATGATCAAGAGAATGAGGAATATCAAAGTATTTGTAAAGTAAATGTCATTAGCTTCATTGCAACGTCTTAAACGTTTCGATAAATATTAATTTTAATCCTTTACATGTTTCTTGCTTGCGTAGATTGGTACTGGATTCAGCGAAGAAGACCTTCAAAAGCACACAGAGTTCTTCAAAGAACATATAATACCACAAACTAAGTCCTACTATCGTTATGACTCGTCTCTCGAACCTGATCATTGGTTCGAACCAGTTCAAGTGTGGGAAATTAAATGTGCAGATCTTTCTTTGTCACCTGTTCATAAGGCAGCTGTTGGTATTATTGATCCAGAGAAAGGAATATCTTTGCGATTTCCACGTTTTGTCCGCATTCGCGATGATAAAAACAATGAGGATGCTACATCAGCGCAACAAGTTGCAAATATGTATAATAGTCAAGAGCAGATAAAAAATCAGACATCTTCAACAAAAGTAGCTGAAGAAGACTTTTATTGAATCTAACGTTTCACTAAATTTGCGTTATACGGATAATACATGTCTTAATTTTTATAAAGTGGATTGTTTTATAATGTATCAACAATTGAAATATTTTGTATGTAGATGATTATTGTCTCAATATATGTACTTTATTTACAAATATTACAAAAAATTGTTTTGAATTTATAGATTACTATTTAATAAAATCAGTTTAATTATACCACTGAATTTTTAACCTTTCGGTACATAACTTTTAACTACGTGGTAGACTATAAAACTTAGTAAACTGCTTTCATCTTTTTGTTTTTTTTGTTTTTATAGTTTATTTTGGTTTTTACAATTTGTCCTGAAGGACATTTGGTAAAGTGTTATCTCTCATTGGTAATAAAAAAAAAAATAAAATAAAAATAAATATAGCATGTGGGTGGCTACCCCCAACGGGGTGCCAACTTCGTGTTTTCTAAGTTATATCTTTTATGATCATTCTTTTTGATGAACGGTTTCATTGAATTGGATTTCTAACCTTAACTTTTTGAATACAACGAAAGTTGATCAACAAATGATGTCGGGTACAATTGATCAAAAATTATTTTATAACACTGTATTGTCACAAGCTTTCTCCCCAGATGGAAATTATTTATTGGCTGGAAATATTTACGGAGATATTTCAGTTTTTGAGTAAGTAAATATCTGACTTAAATAATCAATAGTATGTAAATACAGGTTATGTTGACGTCAAAGAGAGCGTATAAACAACATAATATAAGTAGTAAAAACTGACAAAAGCCTTTGTTCAGTATTTAAAAATCTTAGGTAATGTCAAAGTTAAAATTATAATTTAGTTTATTCTTCAGTTAAAAGAATTTCTTTTTGCAGGTTATTGAAAGCTTTAGGACCGCATAAAGTCGAAGAAAATGAATTACAAGGCCCCAATTATCATTTCACTGCACATCCCGATCAACAAGTGGAAAGTATGGTTTCAACAGACAATTTCTTAGTAACAGGAACATCAGGAGAAATAAGTGGATGGGATTGGAAAATAGTTACTTCGAGTAAAGGTCAAAAAAGCAAAGTATCATGGACCATACAACTTCCAGTTAATAAGTAAAATTATATGATAAAATTTTGGATAAACGATGTCGACTATCTATGATATTTAACATCAATTTATTTTTAGGGACAGTTACGAAAAACCAGATGTAAATTATTTAGTATATTCAAAATCAAATAACATTTTGTATGCTGGTTGTGGTGATAATAATATTTATGTAATTACTTTAGAAGATGGTAGAATATTAAGAAGCTTAGAAGGACATACAGACTATATTCATTGCCTATCCTTGATGTATGTATAATATAATTATTAATAAATAATACATAATGTAGTTTGTACATAAAGTTTTTCACTTTTTACAGGGGTAATCAGTTAGCTTCATGCGGTGAAGATGGAACAGTAAGGTTGTGGGATTTACGAAAAAGAGAAAACACCAATATATTAACTCCTCATTTAGTAGACAAAGTTGCCAGACCAAGATTTGGAAAATGGATTGGCGCCATAGACTTCACGGAAGATTGGCTGGTATATACTTTTTTTTTATTTCTGCAGAACGTATATTTATTTTAATGTAACGATTAAAGAAAACCTGATGCATAATGATTATTTAGCTATGTGGTGGTGGTCCAAGTTTATCTTTATGGCATATGCGTACGATGGAAGCAACTACTGTATTCGACCTTCCGGACGAAGGCATCCACGTGGCAAACATCTACGAAGAGCGTGTAATAGCTGCTGGGACGGCACCTCACGTTTACCATCTAACTTATCAAGGAGAAACTTTAGCTAAAGTGCCAACTTCCAGCAATACCGTATATAGTATTGTATATCAGGAAAATCCACAAAAAGTGTTCAGCATAGCCGGTTCCTCGAACAACATAGACATCTGTACGAACTTCAATTACCGCGAGTTAATGTTAAAGTTTGCTTAATAGAAATAAAATATTATAACAGAAAAACCTACTGATTGATTTACAGAAGAAAGTGATCTCATTATTTATGTATATATATATATATCTTTTTTAATAAATATATTAATACAATATGCATTTTATAAAACATGATATAAAACTTTTTACAAATATACAAGTATCTGTTTGTTAGTTGTGATTTCTTGTAACGCGGTCATCCTCAGCTTCGGGTAGATTCGACTAATAGATCATTTATGAAATATGTATAAAGAAACACAGTTAATATCCGTCTAAAATTAGTTGGAAACTTAACAGCAAATTCTCACTGTAAGGAGCATTATGCGTTTTATTTGGAAAAAAGCAAAGAATTAATTAAGAAATCGAACGTAGAAAAATGTTAAATGACAAATGATGCGGTGGTAGACAATACAATGATAATTTATTTTCGAATGGTATTGAACGAGCAACTAATTTTAGACAAACAACAGCAACGTAAGAGTCATAGGAAACCATGACCTGCTATCACCGCAGGGATAAAGCCCTCTCTGCCGTCTCGCGAACGGACCCAGAACCAATCACTGACGTGATCGCTAAGTAGTGCAACAACGTCACCCTTGGAGACGCTCAAAGCGTTCCCACCTTGACCCTCATAATCACTACGTATGACGAGTAAAGTATGTCGAGATCCTTTGGTTCTAGCGTTCGCCGCGGCCCTGAGGTACAATCTGTCGACACTGCGTTCTCCGCAGGCTGATACTGCATCTCTAGAACCTCGTTTTACCCTTGGATTTCTACCTCGAGCTCCGCACTCTGATCTTGTATCTCTGAGCTTTTCCGTATCAGTCATGTTACCTGGAAAGAACAACAGACTAATGAGAAATGAACTTTAAAACCGATAGTATTGGAAATGAATTTTTAAATTACCTAAGGGACGAGGAAATACGTCTGTCGAGTCCTCCCAACATGGTCCTCTGGTTGGTTGCGGTAATATCCCCAATGGTAGACAAGCTGCGTACCCGACGTATCCTTCCTGGCCGTGTGGAGTTTGAACGTATAGCCAGGTTTGGTTCTTGAATACAGCATTCACCACTGTTCCAAGAGGGAGAGCCATCTCGTCTTGAGTACCACCTTGAGTCTGGTACAGGACAGATGGAAACGAGAGGACCACGGGAATATTGGCAGGTTTCTCTATAGAGGCCTAAAGATGTGGAACATTTTCCAAAGTAACGTTGTAGAGGCCATATAGTCTCGTTGTTAATAATCGAAAAAGTACTTACTTTGGTGAGATACGCATCAAGATCGGCGATTTCGTAGCCAAATCTGCTCGGAGGTCTGGGCTTGTGGGACCGTTTGGTTCTTCGATGTCTGTGTTTCTCTCGGCCACTAGGCGTGGACGTTGACTCACGAGATACGAGAGATGGTTCGGACACTGCCCTTTTAACTTTCTCCTTCTCCTTCGCCTCCTTTAGCCCTGAAAATTCCTTTTCTGACTGCTTCTCCAGAGGACTGTCCAACGATCTCTCATTGGCCAGTGCCTCCTTGCCGATAGGCTGAAAGGAGGACGATAATAAACGTGAATGTAAATTGTTAAAGCGTTGTGTTTTCCACGTTGAGAGATGTTAATTAGAAGAGAACCTTTTCTTGAACTTCCACCTTCTCCGTCCTCTCGATCTTCTCTATTCTATGCAGGACTTTCTTTTCTCGCTTCTCCGTGTCGACATTCTCCTTACAACCATCTTTTTCTTTCACGCTTTTCACACTCCTCTTCGAGGACCTTTCCTTACTGTCTCGTGACAAGCCCTCTCGATCGCCGTTCCCACCTATACGAAGATAACATTGTTTCTTAGAATTCCACGAAGTAGCAAAATTACCGGTAATTTATGATATTTATTCTTGCATGGAGCCTGTGTCATTTCTCCTCTTTAGGAATCAAGTATACGTATACACGACTTAAGTTTCTCAACTGGTATTGCTCGACCCCGATTTTCTGTACGTGGAATATCGCCTGATCCAACTTTTCCATTGCGTAACTGCTATTTAATTTAATTTTCATACAGTTAGGTTTTTACTTCGTCTCGAATTTCATACGCGAGGTTCCTATATTTGGATTATCGCCTGACCCAATTCTGACCAAACCTCCATACTCGACCCGTTACTCGATCTCTTCGGTTCCTCCCTTCACGTGCGAATTATTATTTGACGCAATTTTTCCACATTCGGACGACTGCTCGACCTCCAAGAGGCTTTACGTTCTTCCCAAATTCCCCGCATCTAAAGCATTGACCCAACTTTTTTACGTTTCACTCGAACTCCGTTACAACGAAATGATTGCTCGACCATGCTTCCCATAGTTTAGACTATTTCTTTTACTCATATTCCACGGACCTGCGTTCCCATTGGCGGTAGAATGACTGTTGTTGGACGCAGGTTGCTGTTGCCCGCGTAGCACCCAGGTCAAAGAGATTTTGGGGCGCAACAGGGTGCTTGGCCGTTGCCCCATGCTCCTCGGAGGTACGAAGGGCGTCGAGGGCGTCGCGGGCGTCGGCGATCTGGGCGGTGACGGCGACCTCGACGAGGGTGTCACTACCTGTAAAGGACAGTCCGCCACCAGGTCCACCGTCTGCACCGAACAGCCATGTTCCTGTAATTCGAACATTCAAAGTTTAATTCGCTTTTACACGTCGAGGAAAAACTCTTAACATTCGTCAACATTTGTATCTTTCGGTTTCTGTCCTCTTTGTAAGAGGAAAATACGTCGTGTTAACTGGTTGGTATAACCAGCTCGAAACGAGCACCACGTGTGCTCATACACGAATGTAAATAGACGTGGCTGTACGGGAAATGAGCGCTATTCAAGAGACTAGTTTGCGTTACAGAAGTGCACTTCCCTTTACAAGAGATAAATAGAATGACTACCGGCTGAGGTTCGTGAATAATCAAAGGACGTTTTAGAAGCGAAGTGTAAGCGTAGATCATTCAGAAATTGAAATAGGAGGCTCGTTAGAGCCGTTGTTAATGTAATTTCCAACCCTGGCAAAACCAACTCAATTGTTCACTTGATTGTAGCAATTTGTAGTTGGCGCGATTGCATCAATTGAAATATTTTATTTTTCTGCCGTATGAAAAATTTGTCCAGTTTATGAACGTGTTATTCATTGAACGAGATTTATAGCAGGCACGTTAGGAGCTACTAATTCATCCGATCTAAAACTGTACAATTTCCGTATCTTCAACCGTGAACGCTTTAACGAACAAACAAAGTAACCGGAGGATTATTTTTCACGTCACTTTTCATTTTTCTCATAAAAGATATAACTTAGAAAAAACGAAGCTGGCACCCCGCTGGGGGTAGCCACCCACGTGCTATATTTATTTTTATTTTATTTTATTTTTTTTTTTCTTCACCAATAAGATATAACACTTTACCAAATGTCCATAAGGACAAATTGTAAAATAACCAAAATAAAATAAAAAAAAAACTTTTCATTTTTCTCATAAAAGATATAACTTAGAAAACACTTAGCTGGCACCCCGCTGGGGGTAGCCACCCACGTGCTATATTTATTTTTATTTTATTTTTTTTTAATACAAATGAGATATAACACTTTACCAAATGTCCATAAGGACAAATTGTAAAATAACCAAAATAAAATAAAAAAAAAAATCTTTTCATTTTTATACTCGGTTCTCTCGTTATTTCTGCTACGCTCTGTTGAAGTGATCGCCACTTGTAAGAAAACTCTACATCTGATCTTCGGTTTTCTCAAGCGCTAAGGTCAAGCGTCATCGATAGCGCATAGACAAAAGAATGCGGTACACGTGCGACGTTGGCTTCAGGGTTTTAGTCTCAGGGTAACATTGCTAGCGTGAGGATCTGGACCAGTTTACATTGTATTTCACACTTTGTACTATAATATTCACAATATATATACTTACAATACCTTACAATTTACCCAAGCGTTTCTTTAATTCCACATATACCGAATAACCTTAACACGCTTGATCTTTACCGTGATAATCGTACGAGTCACACGTTAATCCATCGAGACCATAGGATTTCGTCGCCTTGTAGATTATGCAATGAAACCATTGGTAATAATGATATTCTAATTATTTCCAGCCATATAAACGTATTTATTTTCATACGTATTATATGTATTATGCAAACTTATCATATAACGCAACAATTTTTAATAAATAGAATCTGTCGTGTAATCTGAGACTACGTATCTATGAGCAGTTTGCTAAGGGATAAACCAACAACTTAAAACTCGTATCACACGTTCAGCATTTCCCATAAGATCATCTTGTGCCCACACCCGCATGCCTCTCTAATTTATTAAACGACAAACGCGCTAATAACGAGCCGTTATTACTCGTCGCTGTTACTTACGACAACAACGTCCATAGGTTCGTTTGCTCAAGATAGAATATATATTTCACTTCCGCGAGCTTGTGCCACGATGGGTCGGATCGCGGTAAATCTCTCGCCTGTGCAGCTCTTTCTACAAAGTGGATTATTAATTCGTCTCATAGACGTTCAATTAGCCCGCGGGCCGGCTCTGGCGGAAATGAATTATTCGTCGACGCACGCTTGTCCCCGGCGTGGTTTACCGTGCCGTGGAAATTTACAGCTGTCGCCTCGCATAAATACCAGCCATGGCCATCGTGAAATTTACGAACGAACGTCACGGACCGCCTCGTAAAATTTCTACGCCGCGGCCTCCTCTTTCCAACTCTTGGGTCTCGTTCGTTTTCATAGGAAACAATGAGACCCGGAAGTGGAGGACTCGCGCCACCAGGGACACTGCGGTCTCCCAAGAATCCTGTTGTGGTTACGGTGGTTAGAAGCATTTTTCTTCGTTAGATTAACACACTTTTAGCGAGATTCTAAACTAGGAACAAGCACAACGTTCTGTGATTATGGCAAGGGCTAGGACGTGTATCATTTATCTTTATTAATCGACGTAAGTTAGAAGTTAATTGAAATAAAATTAAATTTTCTCCAACTATTTTATCCAGCTAGCGATAAATTAAGGCTGACTAAACAGGTCGTTGACTATAGTCGTTTAATCGTAGTATTCTGAACAACTACAACTGTCTTCTGTTACCAGAGAGCTAACCCCATTCAATTCAACCCTCTGTACCTTTCCGACGCTACCGCAGACACATCGATAACGCGAATATCAAAAATTCATAGATATTTATCTTTCTCTTCCGAAAAGAAAAATTCTGTATCGAAGAGATACGAAACTGGAGCTGCTGGTTGATAATGTAAGAATCGATACGACAAGAAACTGATATTGCATTATACAAAAATTCTTCTAAGAGTTTCATTAAGAGAAGAATCCTCTTCTTCTCGCGTTACCGTGTTTAAGCTAATCTTTGAACACGTCTTCCCTTAAGAAAAGAATTCACCTGTTGCCATATTATTTCATAACCGAAACCGATTTACTATTACGTAATACCATTACGAAAATTCCAAAGAACAACACATTGGCAATCTATCAAGAAAATAACCCTCCTTTTCTCATATTATCCTATAGCTGAGACCACTTTAATTCTATTACGAAAATTCATCTAAAAGAACAAGCCGTTCATTTTCCATTAAGAAAAAAGCTGCTCCTTTTTTTTCTTCTGGTGTAATCGCGCGGCTCCTGGCTTCAAGCGCGTTTCCATTAAACGAATCGAGGCTCGCGACTATCCGTGCAATCTTTCAACAGCGTTTCATCCTCTCGCGTGGACCGATCTCCGAAGACATTCACGTGGCCGTTGGACCCGGGCTGCAAACGCGTTCCTATGAATTATTGCACCATTAACGTGAATAATCGCGCCGGCGGGAAAATTATATAGTAATTTGTTCACGGCTGATCGAATACGTCGGGAATTTTATATTCTCTCTTTTGCGAAGGGGTAATGAAGCGGGTTAGCCCCGGGGGAAAAACGCGCTTTGCAACCCCGGGACTCTCGTGGCCATGAAAAATGAAGACGTTTCACCCGGGCCGGGCTTTCGATTTTACGCGGTGAATGGGCCGGCTAAGTAGCCATTCTGATGCCCCCGGAACGCCGTTATAATTTATACCGAGCCCTTTGTGTTACGCGCCACGAGATGATTCTTCCGGTGATCGGCCAACCGATTACCTCGAAACTACTTTCACCGCTCTTTTTTTTCCTTTTTCTTCTTCAAATATATCTTTTTCCTCGGTTAACACGCCGACTGCCAACAGTGGTCATCGGTGATCCACGTTACTCGATTCTTTAGGACGACCGGAACAAGATAATAAATTCCATGGACTAACAAATTTTCAATAACGCGAATGCTTTGGATAACGTAGCCAAAAAAAAAGATGCGCGGGTATAACGTTTTGCGAAAGTCAAATAATAATTTTTTACACCCCTATGGACTATGCGATTAAAAGGTGTTCTGAGATAGAGAAATTCTAAGCCGACTTCTGTTTCAACCCTTAGGTCCTGCGGAACCTGATTTCTAATGATTTCTAGTCGGTGATTTCCAATTATTTCCAATGGTAAATCGAATTTTAATTTAGAATATTTGGAAAAAATTGGAGAAATGTATGGACGGGTGTGCTTGCTCTAATTCTAGATATACCAAAGTATATTTGTAACGTTTCGCTAGCCTAGAATTAAATAGTTCATTAGAGAAATTGATAAGAGACATTTTGTAAGCGATAGCGTTCAGATCTTCGATTTCTCAGGACATATAACAAACACACGGGTATAATAGAACCGAAAGATGCGACTATTTATCTCTACACAGAACGAAAAGATCGAAAACTGTATATCAAACTGTACGAAATAATGGACCTTTACCTATCTCTCTCTTTCTCTCTATCTCTGTTGAAATAAACATTCAATATACTTCTAAACCAATCGGAATAGGGACACAGAACTCTTAGCTCAAAGATAACTCACGCGATACAATAGGAACGGCAGACGCGCAACACGCCCCATAAATCCTTGTGGAAGATCCTGGGATCGGTACTAACCAGGACCGTGTCCTCGTTAACTTCGATTTCAATAAGCGCCGAACGGGACACAAAAAGGTGGAGACAAGACGAAAGGGAAGCGTTTCACTCTCGAGTAATTAGGAATCTACTCGTCCGGTGGACTAATCAACTGGTCGGAGTCCTGAGAAAGAAGAAATAAGTCTGGGCAAGGTGGAGAAGAAGGAGGGTCCGGTTTAAGTGACAGAAAGGCTGGTCCATGGCGCGAAGGAACACGCGAGCTAGCCCCGGGTGACAAGTTAAAAAGGGAGAGAACGTGATGGTGGCGCGAGCCCAGGCAGCAACCTCCTTCTTCTTCTCGGATCATGCTAATGAAATTCTCAAGATATCTATCTCGCGCGCCACTGTGCACGGGACATTAGTTTAGCGTCTCGCTCGCGGCCACCTCGATCTTATCTGTCCACCTTGGACGCACGGTATCAATTTCCCTGGAACGTGAAACGTACGGACCATGTGGTTCGTCACCCGATTCGCGTTTCACGAGTCTCGGCTACTGGTTGCTCTCTTCGGTTGGCATTGCTCGGCGTAGAAATTGATTGGAACGTGTTCAGGTACGCACAGACGCAGCCGCTGATTTAGTCGAGCGACGAGTAATTCAGTAGGTTAGCGTGTGTGGACGCTAAAACTTGCCTCGTCAGACGTTATTAATCGAGCAAATTTGTATCTGAAATTCGTATTAATATCCTGTACAGTTTCTACGTAGCAGGCGATCCTGTGGCGGTTACTCGTTACTTGGTTAAACTAGTCGACGTGTCTGTACGAGCTTTTATAGCTGGTGACTTTTAGCCTTGGAACGTTACAGCGGGCTGATAAGTTCTCTTACTTGAGATTCTTTCAGCCGTTTGCCAGAGACGCGTGTCTTCGTGGGTTTGATGAGATCGATAGGTTAATTGAATTATGTTGTTCGATCAAGTTACAATTTTTACGGATGGTCTTGCAGGTAAATGGTGCTTTCGGTCTTTGTTTCTAGTTTACGATCATGAGAAGCCACATTAATCGGCTGCTTGTACGAAAAGAATAGGACGCTCGTTCATCACCGTACACCTTTAGTCGCTTAGTCGATGATCTTTGAATCAACGTGCCGCGGCATTCCCACAATAACGAAGCTGAAGATGCAGAAAATGGAATCGACGAGTCACGGCATAGAGACGTACATGAAGACGTTGCCACTGACTTATGCACCTCGCATGCTATTGAGATCCTTTGATCCCGCCGAATCATTCTTACGAATACGTCATCAAGTCACGCGAGGCATTAACGAATTTTTAATTACTATAGTATTGCCCCTTTCTTACGGAAGTTTTAATTTCTAACGACGAAACAAAACGATTCGTCATAGACGTAACATCTAAGGGAGCTAACTGATATTTGCAAACTTATTCAACTTCTGCCACGATCGAAATCTCTAAATATCCCTCGATTGCGATTTCTACAGAGAACGTTCGAATTTTCCACCGTCGTATTTCACCGTCTTCGTAAAAATTCTCCAACAAAAGGAAAGTAAATAATTTTCTTTCCTCGGACACACGATCGTTGAATTAAAAAATACGAAATTTTCAACGATTCGAATGTACGACTTGGAACGTGTGAAATTCGCAGAACTTGGCAACAATTTTTACAACGTGAACCCGAGTCCTCGTGAAATCGCGATCGGTGCAAAGGTCAGCCACTCACGCTGCTCCGGAGGAAGGGAAGTGGAGGCTGGATGGGCCAAATTGCAAGTTACTCGAGCGAACCCTGGCTGTGTCTTCCTCCACTTCCTCTTCGCGAACATCACGTACGAAAGAGGAGAGGAAAGAAATAGAACGAATCGAATGGAACTCTCTGGGGAGCGTGAGAATGAAGATTCTCCCGGCGCGGCTCCGAACCTGTGATTGATTTAAAGGTCACGCGTTTCCACGTTTTTACTCGCGTGTTCGCAGATCGTCGTTGGTTCCCTTCCCGGAATATTTAACCTCTTCGACCTTTCCGGCCAAGAGTTTCTCTCGTAGCCCCGTTCCCTGTTGTCCGAACGTCCATCGAGTAGACCCTCGGCTTTCCTCTTCCCTTTCGTTTCGCGTCCGCCTTTCTCCGCCGGCTGGCGCGATGTTAATTACAACCTCTTAGCTCGAATTACCGTGCACGCCACCACTTTTCCCATCCCCCTCACTCGATCCTTTCGCGTTTTCGTCCGAATCGTTCCGTTTCTTCGTTTCGAATGCTTCTCACTTCTAGAAACACAGTTTCAGCGTGGAACTCGAGCCCTGTCAGCGTTAGAAATATCGTAATTTATTGTATAGTGCTTATTCCTTTCAGCCTGGTTACCTAGAGATCGAGCTTGGTTTTGTATAGTTGATAAACGTGAAACGAAACTAAAGATAGACTTATAGATATCTACAGTAGCGCAAAGATATATCGATTCTTTGGTTATCCCTCTGTCTCTAAATACTTTATCTTCACATAAACATTACTCCCATTCATTCTTCGTTCGTCCCTTTATTCGTTTCTTCGTTCGTTTGTCTACTTTCTTCTTCCGCTTGTACTTTATTTCCTAATAATTGTACTTCTCTTCCTTCGCTCTTGTCTAATGCTTCCACGCACTCCTCTTTCTTTGCGCTTTTTTCTCTTTCTCCTATTGTCAGAGGTGCGAGTAGCGATATCCCTGCTATTTTTAGGGATCTATAGAAATTAAGCTTAAAAGATTTGTCTCTCGCCTCTGATTTTGCGAGGGTGAGAACTCGAATTACCGATGATTGAAAATTGAGCGAATCCGTACGTTGTAGCGATGACTACGCGTAATATTTCACAGATAAACTCTGAGAAAATTCAAGTTGATCTGATCTTTATTGTAATATAAAATTAGATGAGAAAGGAACCGCATCTACGATAGTTGTGAGGCGGAACTTTGATGCTTGCAACATCGATACGTTATTCCTAGTAATGGTCAGGAAATTCTCTTTGCAACGTTATCCACGAGCAACATTAGCGAGAAATGTCGCGAACGCGGCTACTTCTATTTGCGCGATCGACAAACACTGTAATCGATATACAGAGGAATTCTCTATAGTATACTCAAACCACTCTCGATAGATTCAATGAATTAGGATTTCCATTTCCTTGGCAACAAAGTTGGAATTAACGAGCTTGCAACACGACTACTTAAGAAAACCAGTTTAGAGAATTTACTATTCCACTTAAATGGTCTTGATTGTTCTTCCAATGTCATTAGTCTGCTCTTAAACCACTAGAATCCTAAACGATTTACTCGAACGATCTTTAAATAACCTTAGCATGACCTTCTTCTATGTTCCAGCGATCTCGTGACTTTGAACGATCTTTCATTCAAACGATCTCGATAATTATATGTCCTTGTCACGTGCCTAATACTTTTGTAAACAGCTTTCGTGAACAATTTTCAGTGGTTTATCACTCCGTGAATTACACGTCCTTCAAATATCTGCTACTTTTGATTATTATCTTCAATCATGTTGTTGTATGTGTTAAATAACCCTCTCTCTCTCTATATATATATATATATATGTCGGAGATGAAAGGACACCGGAGCCTTTCTTTCGCAATGTTTGGGAAAGTCCCCGATACTTTAGTCCAGACTTTTTATTATAACCGTACTTAAACAATAAAACTGAGAAATAGCTGTTTGTGAGCTAAGTTAATTATGATTGTCCGAGATTTATGACAATGGGCTTGAGCTGGAAGTGACATAACGGGTCGCTGAACGTAGCCACGGTCACGGCAGGGACGTGTACCTAACAGAGGTATAAAGTAATTAAATAACTCTCCTTAAAAACAGAGATTGACCCGAGGGATACAGAGAGATACGGAGAGGAGTATATAAGGACAGTTCCACTTGGAGTGACTCTTAATCCGATAAGTTCGACTAGTCCAGGGAATAAGTACGTCAAGTTCAAAATCGCACTCGTCATCCCGTTGACCGTGTATTCGTTATCGAACCTAAACTCATCGTCACCGACATCTCAATTATTCACTCACCGATATCACTTGTTAACCTTTGCAATACCTTCGCTTCAATCGATATCATCTGGTATACAACAATGATGGGCAACTCGCAGAAAGATTCATTACACGCCCCGCTTTCCAAAGACGACCCGGCATATATATATATATATGTAGTGTCGTGGCCTGGGGGTGTCGTGCGAATTATAAACAAGCGGTTGCTGAGCATGTGCGTGGTGGGGCTAAGATAAAAGACGCGAGGTTAAGACAAAAGACAAGGGGTTGCTAAGGGAGATAAACGAATTAACAGCAGTATGAGTTGAGAAGCCAGAGAGGTGACGACAGTTGCAAATTAGTCATCTAGTTGTCTTAATTATAATACGTTATTGTGATTAGTTCACGTTAAACAACCATCGTTTCCTGTTTAATCAACATCTGTTTAATCCATTTATTGTAAATAAACTAATTGTAGTAGTAAGGTACTACATATATTTTATTTATCAACGCCTTTACACCACATTCTCGACGTTTCAATATTGTTTACTTAAACTGCCACGACACCCAACCCCATTCTCGTTTCGTATCCTCGTAAAACGTAATTACGACGTCTAGTTTGATCTCCAAACGGTGCTCGAATGAACGGTTGTTAAACCGTTTATACCTTCGTTTACTCGCGGAACGCAACGATCTAGGATATTACGACGGGGTCTCTCTTTTTTCTTACGTGTTACGTTAACCGTGCGATTTCTTTGTCTGTAAAACACCGCACCTTTTAATATGTCATCCCTATATCACAATTGATTGAACTGATCGCGAATCTGGAAGATTCAGAGAAATTAGATGGTACTTCAAGGATTTTGATATCGAGTCGTTGATAGATTTTCCTCTGATTTTATTGTAAGACGGTGAAACAACGAATGGAAAGTTTTATGCTCCAATAAAGTATTTTTCCATTTGCTCAGTTTGTAGTAAATAAATTTACGAGAAACTAAACATACTAAAATTCCCCCAAAATTGCACGATACTGCTGTTCTCCTCGTTTTCTATTCGCCTTCGCATCTCTTCAGACATTTCTTCGCTGAAATGCTTTACTCATAAGAAACGTGGGATACATAAAACTGGATATTTAAAGATTATTTACGTTTTAGTAATACCCATTGAAATGTATAGACAGGAGGAGGAGGAGGAGGAGGAGGAGGAGGAGGAGGAGGACAGCAACAGACTTAAAAGGAACTGAACGTACAGGAATTTAAGAGAAGATCAATTCAAAAGGGATTAAGCAAGTTAAACAAATTGAGAAATCAAAGTATCACGACGAAGAAGTTTCCAGAGAGTTGATCGATTTAACCAAAGTACAATACTTCGTACAACAATCACGAAGATATTGAAAGTCCAAGATCAACCCCCACCGCTTCTATACAAACTGCTGGAGTGTCACGATCACCGAATCGCCAATTCGTTTGTGTTCGCACGACAGACAGTGTAGGTGTTCAGAAGGAAGGTGGTCCAGAGGCTCGTAAAACTGCGGTTCGCGCGACTATTCGCCGAGAAACGCGCGAGTTATCCCCCTGTCCGCCCCTTCGACCGGATTATTATCAGGCATTTACACGTTTATGCTCTTTGCCGTGCCACGCAGATGGCCGCGACGCGTATACCCGCTAACGGTAACGTGCCTGATTTTCCGGTGCAATAAAGTCCCTTTGGTAGACGAGGCGCATAGTCTAGCAATTAACGCTCGTAAGTCGAGCCGCGCGATCTGTTTGATTTAAACGCCTGCCATGCGATCCTGCGTGTAATTCCAGGGCTAACTGAAAAACCAAGTCCAACTCTACCACCGAGCATTTATTACGTCATATTGAATGGCCGACCGTGTCGTCGTCCTCTTCTCTATGCGAGTTCTGCTTTTCAAAGGACGGCTGGTATAATGAAAGACACGTCGCTGTTGGGTGTTGCGCGTGTTCGCTCTGATGTGCTATCAATAAAGGTGGTTTCTGTTTGGACTCGAGGATAGATCGTGTATGGCTTCTTTTATTTTGAATAGTTTCATGGCGTAATAAATCGATGGTACGTTGCTTATTGATGTTGCATTTGAAGTTTTTGTTAATCCACTGGAAAGCAGCGTCAGTGCGTATCGTGTGGAGGATTTAGCGTTGTTGCTATCTCTGTTATTGTTCCATCGATTCTGATAATTAACGATTCTAATTGTAACACACCGGTTGCAAATGAAGAAATATTTTGTTCACTGTCGAAGCGTTGGACGATTCTTTCATCGTCACAGACTATCCTCAAACATGATAGTCAACTTTCTCTCGCCTATTATATTAACTTAATTACCAAAATCACAAAATTTAACTTCTACTTGTAATATGTTACGTGTAACATCTGTAACAAGTTGCTTATTAATTTTTGGAAAAAATGTCTTCGACTATGCTTCGAATCGTTAGTATTCCATCTACTGTATATATGTATATGTATATAGACTCAAACAGAAACAAGTCTACACAAATGAAGAAGCGGAAATCGTGTTGGAATCCTCGCAGCGCTACAAAGAAGCCACCCCGGCGCGCCGAAAAATTCCCTTCCAAATAAAGAGTCGCTCGCCATTACGTGCATAGAGTAGCATAGTTTTTCGACGTCGTCCTTCACTTCAGGGCTTCTGGAAGACAGGGCGTTTTGCGATCAAGAAAACCTGGAAGAAGAGGAACGTTCGACATAAACGGCAAATGCCTCGCGCTCGTTACACGCGGCTCCTCTAAAAATATCTCCGCGGAACAGCCTTCCAGTTTCTGACCGCGTCCGATTTTCTTCATCAGTCGATCTCCTTCCTCTTCGTCTTCCTTTAAGCATCGTTTGCTTAGCAGAGACGCGATTCTTTTCAAAGAAAACCGTGTCAAAGCTCGTGAATTGCATCGTTCTACATTTTGAAATCTCAAGATTCCGAAGTCATGGATTTTTAATTCTCGAACGTGCTAAAATTTAGTTTCAAAATCGTCGAATTGCGAAGCTCTCTATTACGAAATTTTAGAATTCTAAAATTACGGATTCGAAGCTCTCGGATTTCAAGAAAATAGAGTCAGAAACGCCGACGAGTTTCAAGGCATCGTATCTCAAAATTTTAGAACTCCAAAGTTGGAGAGTCGGAGTTCTCGACTCGTAAACCCCGACATCTCGAAATTTTAAACTTCTAAAGCGAAAAACTTGAATCTGCCGAATTCCAAAATCTGGAGCTTCGAAACTGTCGAATTCTAAAGCTCAGCATCTCGAAATTCTAGAATTCTAATATTACGGTCGTAAAATTCACAGCCTCCGAGTTCAAGAGTCAAAGCTTGAAGCTCTCGAATCCTGAAACTCCATTGTTTCGAAACTCGAGGATCCTAAAGTTGCACGCTCTTCTAAAAATAGCGTCGCGAAACAGCCTGCGAGTTTCTAGCCGGCCGCGATTTTCTTTACGAACTGATCTTCCTTTTCATAGTCTTCTTTTACTCCTCGCGTTCTTCCAGCGGGGGCTGTTCGCTTCGCGGAGGCGCGATCGCTTCCGAGAAAACCGGTGGATTTCTCGCGCACGAAATACGACTAGATGCACGGAGGTTTATGTAGATGCTTTGTCGGTACGATTCAGCTTCTTGGAACTACGCAAACTGTTACGGCAGCAGAATTGATCGGCGATCGACTGATTGTTTCGTGAAGGCTGGTTTTAGGGGTGCGTTGATTGTAGCGCGGAGTAGAGTCTGGTTCAAGAGTGAAGTTTTTAGGGAACGAAGGGTAATTGTAAGGTTTAAGTCGTATGAGTTTCTTGAGGCGAGAACCGTGGCAAAGATATGGTTATGGTGGTAGCGAGACTTTTGCGGTCAGAAAAAGTGACTTTCTTAGAGAGCTCGTCGTGCATCTCAATTTATGTTTTGGATCGTGTTCTTAAAGTTTAAATTTTCCAACTCTCGTAATCTCGTGCTAAAACAACCGATGTTACGAAGTGTTAATCTTCGATTAAAGCTATAAGTTCCAACTATCAAATTCAGAATTCTAACAAACGATTTAATATATATTTATTTCAGCATAGAGAAGATAAAAAGAAAGTACGTTATGGATCGATCAATATGCCGCGTGGAAGAACAAACCGCGAAAGATACCACGTAATATTTTACCTACGAGCATAAAAAGAGATCGGAGGATGGACTTTTTACGAGGGCCAGATCGCAAAACCGAAACCACCAGGGTTACTTAGGCAAAAAACGAGTCGGAGAAGGCAGGGTGAAGCACTTTTCCCATGAAAATGATGGGAATACGAAGGGACCACGGAACGAGCGCAGAGCGTTTAACCAAAATTACGTTTTATATGCACAAGCGGATCATTGCTCACGAGACGGTCCATGCGTAACGGCCGCAACGCAACGGTGCATTTCCTTTTACTACTGCGGCCAGACAGCGAGCACCGTAAAACCTGAGAGGCTTTAACAACTGCAACTGCAGAAATCCTGGCGTTGCGTGGTGAACTTCCAGGGACAATACATCCCTGGATGCATCGTTCGACTTGCAAGAGCAGAACTGATTGTGGGAACGAACGCGAGGATTCTTCGTCCTTCTTTGTAATTTGAAGTTTTAATAATTAAGAAAGACCGGTTTACCATTTATTTTTGTTGTGCAGCGTTTATAAGTACCACTACGATGCAACAATCTCGAAACGAAGGCGGTAGTGAAGAAGTTGCAATAAAATTGAAAATTGGAAGATCGAAATAGCAAACTGTACGAACGAGCGAAAAACGCGTAAGTTCGATATCTTTCGACTTATAATTTCAGATCTCCGCTACCAAATAAAACAAATACTTGATTTTACGGATTCAAAAGCGTGCTGAAGCAAAAGACTGAAACTTACGACTGCAAAAAGGAAGGTTGCTGAATCGAATTACTATTCCACACGTACGCGTATCAATTACGCAAGATGACCAATCGTGTGTAAAATAATTAAAATCTGGCTCTCGTTAAAAGATTGAATTCGATCCACGTTTCGAGCCATATAAAAGCCAATTATCGGCGTTCTCGTTTCATTCGACTGATTCCCGTGCATCGTTGCAAAAATGGCACGAAAAAAAGCCACATAGGAAGGGTAATACCATTTGAAGCGAGTACACGCCCCGCAGCTACTTAATTACTTGGCAAAACGGGATCAGAGAGTCGTGATTTCATGGAACAAAGGGTACATTGTCTTTACCAGCCGTGCACGGAATTAAGGCGTCTAAGATGCACGTGTTCCACGAATAGATCTTCAGGATTGCGATTAGAGATCGTGCGGTTTACCTTGTACGAGCCTCTGTCCTCCTCGTCCGAGGATGGGGCAGCGGGATCTCCTCCCGGTGTCGCTACGGCTTCCGTTTCCGCCGGCTGGTAGTCGACCTCACTGCTCCAAGAGTGTCGCCTCTTCAGGTCCCCTGTAATCATAGCGCGAAGACTATGTTAATTTTAGCTTGTGAATCTTCTCATCTTCAATCGTAAGACTACTGTCTATTTATACGTAAGACCATTTGTGTATTTAGATCAGACGCACAGTATCTTAATTTCAGGTTGGAATCTTTTTGTTTTCGTAGAAAAGATATTAAGAGACGTAATTGGTCTCAAATTATTGGAAAGTCTAACTGTCTCCTCGTTGCAGCAACTCTCTCGATTCTAGAATTTTCAGATATATTTACAAATCTATTACGTCGCTCTATAGAGAGCAACAGTTTTGAAATTCAAATCTTAGAATTGGAGAGTTGCAAATCCCCAAATTTCACGGCTTCAACGCTTTGAATCTTCACGAGCTTGGAAAATCCGAATCTCAGGATTCCTAAACCCTCGGACAAAGCCACGTAGCAGCATTTGAAACCATATAGCACCTCTGTAAGGTCTTTGGTAGCGTCGACGGCGATGAATTGAAACGTTGAAACGCGAGATGGTGAAAATGTTGAGCAGAGAGAAATCAAAGGGGGTAACACGGATAGTCGGCACGTGCCTCGAGGTCCGCCGGTAATTAATACGGTCCGACTCAATCGGGTAGCCGCTTAATTAGAATTGTCACTATCATTCATCTCGGCGGCGGCTGTTTAACGTCAACTTGCCAATCGAAGCGTAGCTGACAAAACTGGCCGCTACCACTTTTTGCCCATGGCTGTTCGACGTGCCGTATAATCCAACAACCGTATTCCCGATCGATACTCCTCTCCTCTTACGGGCTTTGGATTTACCATTTAATAGCGGCGAGTATCATCTCTGGAATCTTGCTCGAGCCGGCAGTTATTAATTTCCTAGATCGTCTCCTGAAATTAACGACATACATACAGTACAGAAATCGCATTACGCGGTCACGACCAGTTACGACGACGATCTTGAAACAGTTTTAACGAAGCCATCGATCCACGAGACGGTCGCAAACGGCTGGATCTGACCAGCTAGAAAATCGCTCGGCGTGTCATGGCTCCGCTAACCGGCACCGTTTCTTCCATACCACGGATATGTAGAACGATTTCTATTTAAACTGTTATTTCCTTATCTGTTTCAGCAGTTTTTCGTCGTTTATTTCCTTTAACTTTGAGTAAATTCGACGAATCCGATATCGGACATAGGAATTTCTTTTTCGTTAGAATGGACGATTCGATGGGAATTGCGCTCGATTTTTCGTAATTGGAATTCCGTTGTCAGATGGAATGGAAAAATTATCTAAAAGTGTCGAAACACAAACATTGGAATTCTAGAGTTTCGAAACCAAAATATTCGAAGTGAAAAAAGGACATGATTAGAAAGAGTGAAATCACTGTGCGACGTCCGAGCACATCTCGTAATTGCCGGAGGTATAAGATGTACTGATGACTGGATGTTATCCGTACATTTTGTTATTTCTCGTAATTGAAACAATTTGTTAGAGTCAAAGTATAGGTTATTCGATTTAGCCTGTAAATGGATTTTAAGACGTTGCTTGGACCATGACCATAAAAAAGCTGATGTAGCGTACGGTGTAATTGAATACGTCTTATTAAATATGTGCCATCATTTTTTCTCCTTTTAAACTATAATCTTTATACTTAGCGTTAGCTATTTTCCAGACCTTATAATGAAAGCACTATATTTCAAAGGAATTCCATAAGATAATCGAATATTACGTAATTATTTAAACCCGAGGATTTCGCGAAACTTTCCATGTACATAGAATTTTTAAAATTTGTTTATTATCGTGCTCCATTTTACGTATATACAACACTCTATTTTAACAAGATATTAATCGAGTTCTAAAGTTTTTAATTTAAGACTGGTCCTAGCTTCAATCTATCGATCGACAAACTTCCAGTTCAAGTTCAAGAAACACGATCGATCCTATTACGTAAAATATTTCTCATCGCATAAATTTCAAATTGCCTCGAATACATCGGTAACTCTTTTTCCATATCAAACAATTTTCTTTCGATTTACTCTCCAAGATACTCGATTCCGAAGGAGTGAAAATATCCCAGCGCAAACAAACGTGAAAAATAAAGATGGTCTCGAATTCGCCGATAAATGAGCCTAAATCAAAGACTATCCCAATTAGAGGAATCCTAAATCGGTTCTATGAAATCATCGAGTCGCCTTCGCGGATTTTCATCGATGCTCGCGGAACATTTAAGGCCGACAAGCGTACGTACTCACGCACGCGCGTACACTTTTACAAAGGTGGAACCGGGGATAACGATCGACGATAAGCTCGCAGGTTAAACACTGTATTCGAGACGTGACTTATGGGATTCGATCGGGCCGAGGAGGCGCGTATTCTACCTACAAATTTACTCGTTTACTCGCTTCGTGGAATGCCACGGGCTCCCACGGGACCGGGCCGGTGAACGCATCGGAAAGAGGAGATGCGCTGCACGCGGCGGGGCTCGCGCGATCACGAGCACAGGAAATTTATCGGTTCGACGGTCAAAGTGTGAATTACGTCGATTCCAGCGTGAGCCGCAATAAAATATTTCCCAAAGCTTCATCGCATTGTGCCGCCGCTTCGTACCCGGTTATTTGCATCGGCCGTATATCTCACGCGTTTCGCGCGCATTTTGAACCCGCGCAGGCGCATCGCCATTTATTAATGATCGTCCGCCGACCGACCACTTTTACAAATCGCTGTATCCCGTTTTCGTGACGTATGGAAAGATTACTTCGTGAGAAATCGGTTTGTTTGAGAACGGTGAAGCGTTTGGTAGAAGAGTGACGCGAGATTCAGGAAAGTTTGTAAGTATTTAAATATTTGCGAAAAAAAAAAAAAAAAGAAGAAAATGGGAAAGCATGACGAATTAAAATTAACTGACTTGAGAATTATTATCTTACTCGAAGTACCACAATTTTGGAATTAATTTTTCCAGATATCTAGGAAATTACGATTTTTCAGACGCATCGCTCCTCCAGCAAATCAACGATATCCTGTTTGGTATCTCGTTACGTAGTTAGAAATATGAAATGTTTGTTTGTAACGGTTACATCGGTGCATAAGCCTGAAGATTATATTAATATTTAATAGTAAGAAGAAAAAACAGCTGCTCATCGATACGTAACAATTAACACTTTCGTCACGATAGGTGAACATAGGGTGATCTCAGGAAGCGTACGATGGGCCGCAAAAAACGTGCACACACGTTCTCTGTAATTTACGACCACGTGTATTATTATTCATACATATTACGAAGTATGTAACCACGTAGAAGTAACAGCATTCGCAGTTTTTTCAAGTCGACAAAAACAATTTTCCTCTGGCGAATAATCGTAATTCGACGAGCGCATGGAATGGTTGTAAATTTTAAAATGAATAAACTAATCTCCTGACATAGCACTCACGAGAAAAGAAGATTAGAAATATTATTCTAACTTCAAGCTTTCATTTCCTAAAAAAAGAAAAAAAAGAAAGATAGCAATGAACAAATATAAGGAAATGAAAGAAGAGAAGAGGAATGTATATATAAAGAAACGCAACCCTAAGTTATAGATCATAAATGACAAATTATCAACGTCAATGAAATTTACGATTCAAAGTAAAAATTAAAAAATTACAAAAGAGAAGCCTATAACCCACAACTTGTCATTTGTCACGGCACTGATATTAGTAGTTAATAAATTACCGTACAAGGAAGCTCAGATTTTCTATCACTATTCTTTATTTCCTCGAAACGACGCAGAATTTTCTCAACGCGCATAATATAACCACGAAACAGCGAGGAACGCCTCCGCGTTTCGCGCTGCTATAAAACATAATGGACGTCAATTTGACAGGGGCTGCGAGAGAAAAAGAGAGAGAAAGGACGTTACGAGCGCGAACTGCACAAACTTCCTGTCGTTTCGCGGGGTGGCGGAACACGAGCACGCACACGCTCAACGCTGATCGTGGCCGTGAATTTACAAGCACGTGTAGACTGGCGCGCGTGCACGTGGCTTCCGGGCCCACGGACGCACATAATTTCTCCTTCTTCACCTCGTCGCGTCTGCGCTCCGACCACGATCTATGATCATTGCGCTTTGTACACTTCGCTCGCATTCCACGAAGAAGCAGCGCGAAGCCGCAGAAACCGGAAAAGTAAAGCAACATGCGATGCAATTAGCTCTAGCGGTGAACGGCACGAAGAAATTCAAGCTACGACTCTCGGGGACGGGAAGAAATTTAGATACATCAGGCTAATCGTTGGATACCGAGTTAGTGAGCTTAGATTCTGTTAGCGGACAGTTACGTTGCATTCCGATCCGACGAACGTTCGAACGAATCTAGCTTTGAATGTAACTATCTACGTTATTTCCATTCGGCTCATTTTTGGTATCATTTAAAAAACAATTTTTGTCTATCTTTTGTTCAATAATTCTTGTAGCAAATATTAAAACGAGCTGTGGCCACGGACTGGTGTAATAACGCGTAAAGTGGAGAATATTTTTGTCATTGTAAAGGTTCAGTTAAGATCGAAATTGAATTAAAGACGAAGGTAAACTTTTTCGTAAGTACAATTTCTGTATCGCGATTACAATTCGATGTTGTAAGTCGAAGTCTTAAGATGTGCTCTACTATATAAAAACCAGCGATTCAATTTAAATTTTCATTTGTATCAAGACACAGAATCGTAAAAATAGAAACATTCTATTCCTATTTCCATATAAATGAATTTCAAGATCTGCATGAATAAACTTTTGTTCCAACTTATATCGATGATTTGAAAGGGAGGATGACGGTCGGTATTTCCGGAATTTGCATGCGCCTACGAGGAATCCTAATGGAAAAGAAACGGTTCGATGCCTCCGGGGACGATGGACAGAGTATGCGTAGGCACAGAAGATGGAAAATCGCTTCTTGTCGATGATCTCACTGCGAGGAATCCGATCGGATTAACTCGGCAAAGCGAAATCAGCTAAACGCGACTGTCACATATCGTCTGCTACGATTTCTTACACCGTAGCTGATGGACGATGTCTCAATCGACATGTCACACGAAAAGAACGTTACCTGTTTCTAGTTCTTTCGGTGGATGATCGACGGCGATCCGTCCACGACGATCTCGCGGAAACTCATTAACATTTAACCGGTAATCAGAGTGGTTGATTAACGAGGCCTATGGGCAAGGCGGCTCGATAACAGCACACGGAATCGTACGATCTTATCATTGGCGATCTCACGGTCTGACGTCGTTAACAGTCGCCGGGGATCCATGAATGCGGATCGTCACGATCCACTGACGGTGATCCATGCCGTTCTGTCCGTGTCATCGTTTCTTGCCCAAGCTACGTCTAGCTAAGCATCCGGCTCCTTTACATTTCCATTTTATTTATATGGTTATCGAGCGTAACTAGCGTGGCGGTACCAGCGTTCATCGATGATTTTCTCTATTAAACTCGTTAGTCCAGTGTACGGTATCCCCTTGTTCTTCCTTCGCGTCCCCTCGCTGCATTCCCTAGGACACGTTCGGTCGGTGTAGCCAACGGCGACCACGTTTCTTCGCTCATCGAACGAGGTGACTGTGTGCACGTCACCGTGTGACAGTCAATGTCACGGCTTCCCTCCCGATCAAAGTTATTAAAAGCTCGGACTTTCAAGAGCGGAGGACCGTTTCGGTTCTTCCTGCACGCTGTAAGACCACCAAAGAGACCGTGTTATTGTTCATCGAACGTTCATCGTATCGCGCACTCGATCATCCTCGTGGCCCGACAAAACATCCTCCGACACAATACTCTTCATGTTCACTGACACGTGCGAGATCACCGAGCAACGTACGTCCACCGAGTCATTACCAGACGTGGTACGGATATTTTCTCCGTTGTTCTCGTTCGAGAGGCAACATACACTGTCGAAGAACTTTCCCTCCTATTCTATTATATACACGTGTATTACTAGCGATCAGAGGGGGGTGGGTTGGAAATGTAATTTGCCGGAGATGTTCGGGCCGATTCGAGGGATCACGATCGTTGGATCCACGAAGAGCGGCGAGTCGGCGAGACACACGGCTAGATTTCGGGTTGCAGGTGCACGCTACAGGTTCACTCACAGGTGCAGCTCTCTGACTAGACTAAAGGCGGGAGCGTGCTCGTTGCCAGCAAGTACTCTAGGAGAACAGAGAAAGAGAGAGAAAGAGGAGGCATACCGGTGCTTCGATTGGTCCATGCTTCCCGCGAAAACGACCCAGCCAATCACCGTGACTGTGCCACGTAATTGCCGGGTATCACGATTCACAAAAACGGGGGAGGGATACCCTTTCGAAATTCCCTCGAGGTAACGTTCCCCTCAGTTTCTTTTTTATTACGCGCACCGGCCGGCTTACTTTGTCCCACGGCCGATTTTTGAAGTCTATATCGATCATCCTGTTGTCCTAGGGAGATTTCGATACCGTACGCCCGGACCCTCTATGAAAGATTCTTTTCTACCTTTCTTCCCTCCGAATCAAAGAACTTTTTATCCTTTACACGCAGGAAATTATAATCACACGGTATTAACCTCCTTTTCGTACTATACAAACACTGTGCTGAAGCTCGACTTTGAGAAATTGAACGGATCTCCTATTTTCCAAAGAACCAATCTCCACCATCCTTTGTAATTTAATTCCAACTAATAAGAACTCCGTCAACTACTGAGAAATCAATGCCCGCGGGGAACAGATTCAATCTTCAGGAAATCATTAACACTCGGTAGGATTTCTCAGCCAGGCCGATTATTTCGCGATCCCGGTTCAATAAAATCACTGTACGCTACGTGATCGTTCGTTCGACGAAGAGAAGATAACGAAAACGAAACGAAATACAGCCGAGGAAGGGGTAAAGTTATCTTGACCAGTCACGAAACGTTTAACGAAGCAGATCGAATATCGATTAATTCGTATTGTTGCGAGTATTTGACGGCTACAATGTGCAATGTCAAAGTCAGCGTGTATCACGATAGAAAGTTAAGAGGATGGTCGATTCTTATCCATATCCCGATAATATTCATCAAATAGAAAGAACAGTCACGCTCGTTCTCACAATTCTCTACGAAATAAAATGTGAACATTCCGAGGTACTTATCATTGTATTGTACTATATCGTACCACCCTTTATCGAGTTGAATATTTGCCGCTTCCTTAAGAAAATAAAAATTCGAAAAAAAGAAGCCGTCGAAGGTGAAATTTCTTTTCGGTCATTGACAATTCATTCGTTTACAAAGAATTTTTAAATTAACAATTGTTCTTCCTGCTTCACTCAAATATTTCACCCTACTGTGATTAAATAATATACGAACAAAGACGAAGCCTAATTCCGTAACGTTTAAATCGTTAAATTAGTATGGAGAAGGGTTGTCGGGTTAGTTGGTGGACAAATTAATTCACGATCGATGTTTTATCGAGTATGGCGATACGAAGCGATTCGAAGTTACCGATTCGAGGCGGCGGCAGCTCTTGTGGAAGTATTTCGGCCGGGTGGGTCCGCCGGATTCCTGGGCTTCTTTCTCGAACAGTCCCTCGAGGGCTTGGTGGTTCCCAGGGAGGTCAGAGGTCGTTGGGCCCTCCTCCGCCTTATTCCTTCTCGCCCCCTACCCGACCGAACGCCCTCGACCCTTCGCCAGCCCGCAGCTTATGAACGTCCGCCCAATACGCCCGAGTCTCTTTCACCTCTCTCCCTGTTTCTCTCTCGCTCGAAATGTTATTTATTTGTTCACGCGTTTCACCTTAACGAGATTTTCGGCCCAGTACCATTTGCCAGTAGGGGAAATTAAAAAGCTTCAAGCTTTCATGGTACACCGTGTTGAATGTCAGCTTGTTTTGGCTCGGAGTCGTTTTTTGACACGTACTGTAATTTGCAGGATTGTTGGTATTCGTGGTTTGAACTGGGGCAGCTCGAGGAACGAATGCGACGTAGTTGAAGAAATTGCGGAACTTGTAGTTGCAGTTACTTTACGTTCGAAGTTGTCGATTAGAGTTGGAAGGAGCGTGGAATAAAATGCTTGAAATTCTCACGAGGTTACGCGTTGCACGTGGTTCTCTTTTACTGTTTTTTATTATAATCTCAAAGATACGATAAAATTGTAATTGGACGTTGAACTCATTAGAGCTATTCTAGTTTCAACTTTGTTGATCAAAGTTTGAAGGAATTTGCGTTGTTTCATAAAGACACGAATAATTTTAAAAGGACGTTTTATGCAAACCAGGAACACAATAAAATCACAATCGCGCGTGTCCATTTATTTTCTCTTCCTGAAATACCAAATAAATTCAACTAATCGTTTGATTTAACCCGTCCACTTCCCACTTCTAAGTCATAGAAACAAACCGTAATGCCACAAGCTATACAAATACGGCGAGAAGTTTCTTTTCAATAACTAATCAAGTAAATCGAGTACGACGAAAATGAAAAGCCGAAGTCATCTGGTCGGAAACAGAGTCGGTTAACGATCGCGAGTGGTACTGGCGGTGCGTTCCTCGCGTCCTTTTCTACTTTGCATCATTACGGAAGATTGATGTAGTAACGGTATACGGTTGTTCGTCTCGCGGTTAAAGTGTCTCGTCTTTTTTCGCGGCCGATATTCCTCGAAAGCCTGCCAACCGGCTGGTCGTCGAGCAACACTGAAGAAACGGGGCGCCCTAATGGCCAGCACAGCACTACAAAGAAAAATTTTTCGATAACGCGGTGCACTCAGGTTTGGAGAGTCTGGTCTTGAAATTTGTATCGTACCCGAACGAATCCAAACGCCACGCCGCGCGTCCTTTCCATCGGCGATGTACATATGGGGCTTCTTGGGGCCGGCGACAACGCGTAAAACTTGGAACCGAAGGATAAATCCTCCTTACCGCGAAACCTTCCTACCAAACCATCATTTAGGCGGGATCACACGGACCTCTCTTCCGCGTCGTAATTTCTGTACGCGGCGAAGAAGCGCGCGTGTAAATGCGCCGTTGGATTCCGGCGTGCCTTACCCGCCGCCCCCGAACGCCAGCAGGCCTTGTTCGCCGAAATTTTTTGGCGGAAACCGCTGCCGGGAAGCACTTTACATTCACTCTTCGCGATGAAGAATTTCGCAGAAGTTAGGATTTCGTCCCTGTTACGTGCGATCCGTGAAATTCGTGGAATCGATCACAACTTCTAATTCACTGACCAGGAACTGTATGTAGTCGAATGCTATGGTTTTTCCCTTGAATGCAATTATCTTGCAAGCAAGTTGATAAAAAGGGAATATTAAACTGAGACTAAAGAGGATCATATTGCGTGACAAGTGCGTAGTATTTCGTTGAATCTTCGAAGCTGTGTGATTTATTAATTCCTTGATCTGAATCCGTTTTAACAGTCGAATACTATCATCATTCTGCCAATAAAAAGCTCTCAACGACATCAACTTGCAACTTTATATCTTGCGATCAGAGTAACGAATCAATGTCAGCATCAGTTCAATGAACCAACGTCATATCCTCTTAAGCGAAGTGAACTTTCTTCGTTTGTAAGTCAGCGAAGGACTTTGACCTGCTTCACGAATAAGGGTGGAAGTCGAGCGAAAGAAAAGATTTGACCGCGGAGGATGAGTCAGAACTTTCGATTCTCAAGCGTAGAAGGTAAACACGTGGTACTAGTCCATCGTTGCTATCCCCTTTGTCGTCTTCGTGGTTCGTCGACGGCGATATTTTTGTCGGCGTTGGCCAGGATTTAAGGGGCAAGCAGGCGTAGAAAGCGCGCCAGCGTGTAATGGTGATTGAATGCGGCTAATGGTCGTCCCGTACGGGACTCACGGCCTTCCAAGATATACGTTATGACTCGAGTATAACATTTACCGGGTGGTAAACAACCGCCCATAAACTGCAAAGCCCTACAAACGAGCCCTTCTGCGAAAAATGCCGAGACCGAGTAAGATCCTTACGGTTGTTAATCCAATTCTCATCTAGATGCTTTCGAACATCGAACTTCGGTGTCATTTTTTGCTTTCGATAAAAATTGTCATGTTCGATAGGGGGATTTTTGGCATGGCTTTGTTCTCGACCGTTGCCATGATTTTATCGATTATGGATGAAATTATGAGGGTATTTGATTATTGCTACCTTTGGAACTGAGAAATCTACAAATTTCTCACTTGCTAAAAGTCGGGAATTGTTACGTGTTCTATATCGATTCAAAAAAATGTTACTGTGCTGTAGCGATATAGCACTATCTTTGGTGAAAAGCTTCATAGGAGCAAAGGATGTTAGCATCGATACTCGTAGTATTAATCGTGATTCGAAACAAGTATAATCGGAAAAGTGATCTGAAACGTTTGGTTCGGTTGGTCGATGATACGTGTCTTTGCTAGTTTGAAAATCGTGCGATGGGAAATCAGTAATTTAAGGAAAAAACATGCAAGTACAAATGTCCATAATATCTGCAAGTGAACTGCAATTAGATTCGACTCAAAATATCGTTACGTTGGAATAATTTCAAGCTTATATAGCTACTTAGTGTGCTTACAAAGTATGAAACTCGATCTAGATTTCTAATCAAAATTTATTATGCAATCGAGAATTATGCATCTCTTTCGCTTCATATTCTAATAGAGATTAAAATCGTACACGCTTAAATGATTAATTCTTGCAATATCGTTCATGTTTCTATCTGAAAAAGAACAGCGGAGAACACTTGAGAACATCATTTTCCCTGTTCTAAATAGTTGGTGTGGTCGGAACGGAACAAGGAAGACGTCAGAACCCGGCAATTTGCCATCGGTTTTCGCGCACGAACTGATTTGTAAGCGCGACCAAGCGTAGGATACAACGGACTTTCGAGTTGTGAAGCTTGTCGCGTTGCACGGCGACAATCTCCTTCGACGATACCGCCATGACAAATCGTTCTAAGCAGCGTGACGCCATAAATCAAAGCTCGCCACTCGAAACGGTTCTCCACCCCGTGAAGAAAGATCAGGACACGAGGAGGACGAACGAGAGAGAAAGGGAGAAAAGGAAAAACAGAAAGGGCGCAAAGAAGAAGGGACGAGGAAGATAGCGGTGGTGGAGTACAAGTATAGTTGAAGCACGATTAAATTGTAGTCGATAAAGCTCTGGTCAGGCATTAATAATAATTAGACACGGCGTGGCTTCGAAATTAACGATGTAAGTCGGTGTGCGTAGATAATAAACTTGCGAATGAATTCTTTCTGACGCCACGGCTAAATAAAGAATAGCGTAACTGCGTGAAAGTTTACGAATTATCATCGTATTAATTGGGGGCTATTGTAAATTCCATTGCAATGGGAAAAAATGGTAATTGAATGTGGCTCGCCCGCGAAAAAGAACGTTTTACGAGGCGATTAACCGCTTCGAGGCTGTTCCGACCACGCTTCACGATTTTCTCCTCCCTGCAATTCTTACGCAATTAGCGAGCCAACGGTGAGAAGATTCAAGACAATTCGTAGTTAGTTAGACATACTAGGTGTATTCCTATCTTTTAATAGTTTTATTTTTCCTCATACGAAGATGTTAACGGAAGATCTTAATATTAACGTCCAATCTCTCCTAATCTTGTGTTTAAGCTAATTTTTTGAACTATCGCAAATTTAAATTCAAATTTACAGTGGAACTTTTAATTTTCAATCATTTGTTCATCAATCAGCTATATCGAATTCTTTGAAAATTATCGAAATCCTACGGTCAAATAAGTTGTTTGTTTCCAGAGAATCGAACATTAATCGTATATTCGTGCGATGAAATGTAGAAATTAAGAAAGAGTTGACTCCCGAGGGCTAATTATTACTTCAAACGTAGCTGATATTAGGAAACTAAAACCGAATCATTACCTCCGTTCTGACTTACGGGCTTCTTTTCCAGAAATTCGATTTAAATGCGGTAACATTACGTGAGGTGATTTATCCAGCATTGAAGAGGTAGGAAATGTGGTACGGTAATTTTATTAATGCATTAATCCCGTTTCACCGGCGTTCCTTGAGTTCTTTGTACGGTGGGATCGTAGCGCCCGCGGGCTCTTCGCCGAGGGTGGACTTAATAAACCGAAAGAGGGACCACACGCGTCGTGACGTCACGTGGCACGTCATGCCATGACGATTCGGTTGACGTACATTACGCCCGCCAAGGTAGATTGAAATTTAGCGAATCCACCCACGCGAACAGCGCGCGCGACTGCATATTATTATGCGATTCGCGAGCGGCATAATTATTTCCCGCTCAAAGTTCCTTTGACGAGGAATCCCCTTTAACGCTTGAATGCTCCGTTCATACCAACACGCGTGAATTTATTTTTAAAACCGTGCGAAAAGGAAAAGCTGTTTTTGAACCGTACAAAAGCGATTTGGATCGTAACAGGTAATACCGTGTTTAAAAGCTGAATTTATTTTACTGCGAGAAGCAAACTTATATTGTTCGTTATAAATCATACGATTGTGAATATCGTAAGACTAACTATTTGAGCCTCTTAGAAGTTAAACTGATCAACCACATCGTTTTCTAAGATTTCAATTTAGTAAATACACAGGTGCATGATTAAGAATTTAATTGCACACGTATCGATGTTGATTTTAGAATCTTAAGGTCAAATTGAAAGTTTCATTTTTTATACGAAAGTTAAAGAAAGATATAATCTTGGAAAGATCAAGGTTATAAGTCTGTTGAAATCTCATCTTCGTGCGGAGATTGGATAAATGTTTGAAACGTTGGAAGCCCGAAATCCTACTAAAAGTTATGCTTTCGTATAGAAAATAAACCTGGAAGATACTATCTCGTAAGGAAACTGGACAAAGATTTATCCACGACAAATTTCAATGGTCAATATGGGACTCAAGTTCGTAAGAAAGCTAAACACCTTGTTCTCGTGAGAAAATCATCAGGTACTTGTTTGAGTTTCTAAAGGTAAAGCTGATTTCGATATTTTTCATCGTTTCTAAATGATCCATCAAGATTTGTATCGCATATGGATCTCTTTATACGATCGTGATGATGTTCTCAGAGGACCACCAGATCCTCATCAAGCTCAAACAGAAAGAAAATCTTGAAATTACCGATTCCACGTGAACAGGTATACCGCATACCACACAATGGCGGCAGCATCTGAAAGGACCAAGGGAAACGAATCATCGGGGGATCGATTCGACGGTAGATTTTCGAAGATAGCTGGCACATGGACGAGGAGAATGCAGGGAGGGAGATTGAAGGGTAAAGGGAGAAGGGCTGAAAAGATGAGGAGAGGGGGGAAGGGGGTAAAGATTGACCCATGACCCGAGAGTTATGACGCGAGTCTGATTCCTGAAATGCTCGCGTACACCCTGTAATCAGGAATGGTGAGTCCGGGCACCCCGCCCCAGCACGCCACGCTGGATATCTATAATTTAAATCTCGCTCGGCCATAAGTGGCAGGAAATCATTGTAATTAATATGGCGTACATCCACGCGCTGGTACATGTGCGCGACTCCCATGGCCCTCCTTTTGTCCCGATTCCCCTGTACGACTGGCGTGTCTGCTCTCTGAAGAGGATGTAAGCCGATCGCGCATGTGCCCATACGGAAGCTTATGTTGGACTAGCGGAATCGGTTTACTCGTCGTCCGCTAGTATACCATGGTGCAAAAGTTGCGGATCGTTATCTGGTTGCTAGATAGGCTTGACTGTTATAAATTTCATTTACTTTTAAACTTTCGTTTTTCTTTCGGCAACTTTCTGTAATTAAGTTTGGGTCTTCTAAAGTAATTTTAAGATTATAACAAATAAAATAGACTGGTTAATTTACGTGTATGTATAGGTTAAACATTTTACCGTCACTCTTTGATAAAGATAGGTACTATTTTACACTGCATCTTTTCATTTGTAGCAAATCTAGGATAGATAGCTATTTTCGATATTTAGGATTTTTTAATCTTCAACTACTTTGCATTTTTCATGTTACTAGTATGGTATAATTGATCTTCATAACGAAGAAAAATAAACGTTAATGGCTTAGTGGATAAATGTAGATAAATGTATGTCAGGTAGATAAATGTACTATATGCGACATAGTTGAGTATCGTTGTAGATAAATGGAAGCATGTACGACAACTCAGTTGACTTTGAAGGCAGAAAAAATAATATGTACCCAGTAACGTAATCGAGTCTCGTTGTAGATAGATACATATGCAATATAGTAACGTATTACATGTACGTAGTCAGTTCTAAAGATTAAAGTAAATAATTTTACCAATATGTAAATATCGAACTACCCATAATCCTAAACTTTTACACGCTATTGTACACATTACCAGGGCAATCAACCAATTTTCCAACATCCACGAGAGCGTGATATTTAAGGACACGACGATCGTAAACCGGTCAGTGGAATCCAGATTAATGTTTCGAATATAGTGGCGTGCACGTAGCGTGGATCAGAATTTTCCATGTTAATATTTATGGTACTAATGAAGTAGAGATTTTTTGTCGACCGGTGATTCGTTTCCTAGTCTTCCAGTGCACGCGATTTCGATTCCGTTACGGATACTGGATTAGGGTGTATGGTCGTGCCTTACGGTGGAAGGATTCATTGATATGGAATCTACGTAGGCAGACTGGCAGTAAGGCTTTTTCGTTTTGTAAGGCTTGATACTGTGAGCGACGGTCGGGTTAATCGTATCCTCTTAGCTTGAATTACTGGCTCGATCCCTCTGAGTCTTTGTAACTCTGTTTTGGAGATTAAACCAACGCGATGGCGCGCAGAAAGGGGCAAAACTACTTAAGCGGTCTTATCCGTAGATGCCGACTCATTGGAATATTCTTTGCAGAAAATATTACTTCGAAATGACTGGTGATTCTCAACCGTGGAGGCCTCAACAGAGGAACGCGTATTGTAACGTGAATTTTTCCAAAAAATGATATAACTGCAAGAAATGGTATATTTATACCCCGGAAGATTTACGTTGAAGATTTGATTATAATTTTTAACATTTATATTCTTACGATATCGTTCTTCGTCAAAGCTTGAAATTTTTACTTGAACGAACCACCCTTGTATCACAGAGTCGTTTCATTTTTCTAATTTTTGATATTTGTTCGTTGCTGAATCTAAAGTACACGATATTTTCTCATTTTTCTTATTATATGGAAGACTTGTCTCGCAATGTACAATGTACACAGTAAGTTTAATTACTCTGTAAAAAGTTTAAGCTCCTTTTAAGACGCTCAAACTCATCTGACTGAAATAACCGTATCTTACCGTGTAGTATCGTAAAACGAGAGAATTGTAAAAACGAAGAATACTTATAATGTAAATATTATACTTGGTTTAACAGAAAGAACTTCTAAACCAACATAACCGCGCTTATATTATCTTGGACAGCCGGCTTGGACGGTTAAATGAATCGAAGAAATGTTTCAATTATCCCAACAAATGTCACTCGTGGCCGGTGATCTTGATAAGCGATCCTGTCCGGCGGCGATATTTTGCTCGGTGCAAGAAATTGTTACTAGGTTGCACAAAGTTACCACGTGGCGAGCGGCTCGCGTCAACGCACCATGGCCCCATGAATTATTCATGAGGAATTTGCAGCGCCCCGTCAATGCTACTGTCATTTCTTCGTTCGTATCGATTTCTGAGCGTCTCAGCACCGTACTTGATCGTTAGCGACCACGTGGTCCATCGTAAACTCTCCAAGTCGAAGTCGATACTCTCCGCTTCATCGATAAGGAGATATCGCTGGAGAACTTGCAGTCTCCTCGCACGAAGCTCTATACGATGTTGGAATTTTTATGTTTCCAACCCGTTGACGTTATGATAAAATAACGACGAACTCAGAACGAACGATTTAGAAAATAATTATTTGTTTGATTTCAAGATTTCCTATATTCGTGGTATTAAATTAAAAAAAAAATACGTACTTCGAATTTTTTGGAGAGAAGAAATGTCAATGTACAACGTATAGTATCAAATTTGAACTTTTACTCGAGTTTTTTCTTGGACCACGCTATTATTTAAAGGATTAATCGTATTCTATTTTCCACGAACAAAGATGCTGAATGTTTCAAGACAAATTCAAGCATAGAACATGTTGACAACAATTCTCGTATATCTTCCTTGAGCTTAAGAACATTTTTAACGATGGTAGACACGATTGGACTCGAAATAGCTCGAAGGATATATCGCGATTAAAGTGCGGACATGGAATGACCGTGGAAGCAAATTATTAAAGATTATGAGATCCATAGCAAACAAAGTTATCATTCGACATCGTAAAATTTGCATGAACGCTGTATATAATATTTGATATATTTATCTTCTAACCTTAGAAACTTCTTCTTTCATTGAAAATGACTTCGCACGGACGACGGATATACACCTCGAGAAAATTACTCTCAATCCGAATGTGCAGGCAAGCTCATCGAGAAGAAACCAATCGATGATCCTCATAGTTCAATTAGCGGCACAATCATCTAGCTGCTGGCTCGCCATCCCGTTGCGGCAATTTCTCAGAGTAATGAGCCCGTCACGGTCTCGAGGCGCGTGTATCATAAACTCAGGGCTAATTTAACTATCCTACACGCCTCTGCCACGTAGCCAATACGATCTACATGCACCGGCCAATAAAGAGGACGTCTATTCCCGACGAGCGATAATCCCTCCGTGACTAGGATTTTTTCGCATCTTTCTGTATTCATAGTCCTCGCGGACTATCGACACGGTGGTCGAACGATGCAATGCCATATTCTGCCATTATATGTCCCTGATAAATCAGATTGGCAAGTGGTAAACCGCGAAAGCTTTGGGGGAACGGTTACTCGAGGTTAAGAGGATCGTATCTCAGCTAAAACGCAGGGAAATCCGCGGCAGGAGTGGCCTCGACGAATAGCCAGACGTAAATCCTCGTATCCGGACGAGGCATCATCTGGTATGGTTTAAAAGAAGCATTATCGCGCGCTTTATGCGCCAGGGTAAACGCCACGAATTCGAGCCGTTCTTTCGCGCCAACTAATTTTACGACGTTTCACGTGTGCGCCGCATGCACGCGAACAGCTTGATCCTCCGATGGCCTCTCTTTTAGCCTCCATTAAGCTGCCCATCCACTCTGTTTCTCTCTCTCTCTCTCTCTCTCTTTCCCCTTACTCTCTCTGTCTCTCTCTCCGTATGTCGCAAATTTATCTTTTTCTCAAAGCGTTCTTAATCGTCCGGTGAATTTCCGGTGGTTGTTAATGAGTCTATTAGAAAGGGAGATCTATTGCGAGATTGGGTCGTTTATGGATGTCTTTAAAGAAGGGCAGAATCGACTAATCGAATTAATAGATCAAGAAAACAAGTTCATTAAGGCTCGAACGTTTTACTTTCGTTTAAAGGATCTGTTAATAGAATTGGTAAAGGAAGTGTAACCAGTCAGCATGGTAAATTTACTATGTTTAATTATACTTTAGTCTTGCGCTGAGAAACCGATCTTATTTCAGTTTCTTACGTGAATCGTCGAGGAGGCACGTTACTCGTATTAAAGGCAGGAAATACGCTTCAGCAATGGGCAGAAGAGAACCAGCCGGACGATGCATCCGGTGCAAATCGAACATTAGCATAAGATCCACTCGCCTCCTTGGGTAGACGTCGAAAAGCTTGTTCGACACGTGTAGGACGACGCGATAAATCCAAGATGGACGCTTCCAAAAATCCGAGACTTGTAAACGGAAGGATGTTTTAGCCTGCAGGTTCTTGTACCGTGGATAGACGCGTATTTTTCGAAATTTAACAGACGTCGAAGAGAAGCGAGAACGTATTTTAATTCATTTAATACGTACATTATTCTACATACAGAATCGTCGATATAAATAGATTTTAAGTTAAATTAAAAAAAAAAAAAAAATACAGGATTGATCAGTATAGCTTCTGAACGATTCAATTCGTTCCAGTATCTCGACGTTAGGTTTGCCTAGTCTGACCCATTGTACTGTGAGAACCGAGAGCGAATAGACCGTACGATAAAGGGCAGTAATAGAAGTTTTCGTAGTTTTATCGTTTCACCTATGCTTTTCTCTACTTTCTCTGCCTCTAACGGAACTTATTGTTCGCGAGTGATCTCGAGGAGCGTTCCGAGACACGTTACACTCGTTTCACAACAGGAACTTTTACATCTTACAGCTTGACAATGAAAGATCACGATTTAGATTGATGTCTATACCAACAATAAGATCTAAAATCTATAATTTAAAATGAAAAAAAAATCGCTGGCGTCCCAGCATAACCATGTTCGCCAAGATGGAGACCTCCCTCGCGACTTCCATGCATAAATTTCAGAGCACACGAGCAAACAACACGCGCAGAAGTCGGAAGAATGCGTGTTGTTGCTTGTTGGTAAAGCGATTCGAAACCGAACGAGTCGTACATTCCCACTAACAGACATCGCGACAGGGACTCAATTTCACTCCCACAGGAAACAAAGGCGAAACGGTACCGTACGTTACTCGGGCGATAAAACGCATCCACATGGCGGTATTTGCAGCCTTGCTTACTCGAGATCGACGAAATATCCAGCTCGATAGAGAAGTCCAATTCAAGTGGAACACGTGTTCGAAATTTAATACCATTAAGCCGGTGCACGTGAAATGCCATTTCTTTGAAATTCCCATTTAACGAGTCAATGTCACCTATACAGCGTCAGTGACACTGATCCTAATTCTTTGAGACATTTTCCACCTAATTGTAAATGTCTACTTTTCTATCACTGGAAAGTTTCCAATTCGGGAAAAATACGAAAGAATGAAAATATAGCTAGAAGTAACAACAAAATTAAGCGAAGATTCGGCGTAAGTACAACAAGGAAGAATATCATTTAAAATTTTTCATTGCTACATAGCGTAATTACTTGCACCCAGTGTAGATTAATATAGCACATATTCCTGTTTGAACTGTTTACAGTCCACTAGGGTGAAGATAATTTTGACTACCTAGCCAGTTGCTATCTGTGCCAGTTTCTTTCCACCTCGTGCCCTCAATTTCTATATATCAACGCCAAAATCAACATTCCTTCAACACGGCTGATGATTCTTCGACCGAAACGGCCTCCATATTCAGCGAAGAATCTTCACTTAATTGAGAACAACTGCAAGAATACTGGAATTATTTGAAGTTAATTAGAGCTTTTGAATTTCACTTAAGGATGTTTTCCTCCTATTTTCATCTCGTGGTTGCTCGTTCTTAGCATCCCTCCATATAAATCGCTTTAGAACATTGGTTTCTACGTTGATATATGAAATAAGTACCTTCGAGTCAATAGTTCTAATATCAAGTAAATAATGCTGTATTAATATCAGGTATCTACACTGGAAGATCAATCATTTCTATTTTCGATATACAGACTTTTAATTACCCGGAAATTAATTCGCAACGATAGATTGCACATGTCGATAGAAATTCTCCTCGAAGATTGCTTCTACCCCTTTATTACTTAATTAACTCTATCAGAAAATGTTAGCGAGGTAATCGATAGTCGATGGGAAAATTAGTTGCATGCAGAACTATAAAGAGTTAAGTTTGTAGTACTAGAAGAAGATCCGAGAGAGCCTTTCTGATGCAAAACCAATAATGCCTTGCAGTCTGATGAGAGGATAATTCATTATGAACGCGAGGGAACGTGTCAGACAGGGAGAACGTTCTTTGACAAACCGGCATGGTAAACATATTACGTAGATCGAGGATAGAGACGGCG
This sequence comes from Bombus pascuorum, assembly GCF_905332965.1. Taxonomy (NCBI): domain Eukaryota; kingdom Metazoa; phylum Arthropoda; class Insecta; order Hymenoptera; family Apidae; genus Bombus; species Bombus pascuorum. The sequence goes on from NC_083490.1 coordinate 4,370,151, forward strand.
GTAAATCATACTTTCGACGTTAAGAGGCCGCCTCGTCGTCGTTGGTCGGTTCGTAGGGATTGCGTGAGAGAGTTGCCTCGGGCTGCACTCGCCAAACGAAAATGCGTTTCGCCATGGGAGCTCGCGAAGTTCCCATAACGAACCTTCAGGCTTTTTTCAGGATCGAAGTGAACCGACTACGGTTAGTCGATCGTTTGAATATTTCATGCGAACCAGAGTTAAACGAATTAATTCTTCAAGATTGTAAATTGACTAGAATTTTTTCTACTTTTAGATCACGTCAATTCACTTTTAATCGATTGCAGTTTTATCAAATTACAGATTCGTTGGAAATTTGTAACGTTTTTAATTTCGTTGAAACGTATTTAAATTCGATGTGTTATAACATTTAGTAAGAATATGCGTAATTAGGAATTTAATTCAGAAATTAGAGAAGAACAAGAGAAAAGAGAAATTAGGTCGTGGCTGGATAGCATAAGCAAGGACATTGGGATCTCGGTACGTGCGGCACACTGTTAGGTGCATTTCGCGCCATGGAAATACGAAATAATTTTTCTGCGGGGCCTGTTGCCTCGAGAGGTTGCTTTACGAGCGGCATAAATCACGGCCGTGCACGTGAGTGTGAGTGGGCGGAACCGCACGGTACCACAACCGTACACCATAAATTTGATACATGTTCATTGTGGTGGCTGGGTTGGCGAATAGCCAGGGTATTCCTCGCGATCGGTGGCCCGCGAGACTTTTCATTCGCGAAACCCACAAAAATTTCAAGTCGTTTAAATGTCGGCGGAGAAACCTGTTTATCTAACATTATGATTACAAAATTTTCTTATACTTTCAACGGTGGTGTTTAACCTTCTTGATTGATATTATGGGTCTGAAGACTACGTACAGCATCGTAAAATAGTAAATTGCGATCGTTTAAAATTTTTTAGCCTGAGATACGTTTTTTTTTCAAATTTCTTACAATCTTTCCATTTTGAAAAATTCGAGAAACAATTACATATTTGGAAAAAAATATTTCGGAAAGATAATTCAGATCGGAAAGAGTTAAGAAACTTTCATTCAATCTGAAGCATAAATTTTCGATGAACGGAGAGCTACAATCTTTCAGAATTATCTGAAACAAAGCTAACGATAAGAAACGCATTACTCGGCTATAGTATTTCAAGGTTAAAAAGAGAATAGAAGGAAAGCGATTACCGATCTTCGTATTAATTCTATGTTTCCACCTATACTTTTAATTAACGAGTATTACTCTGGAAGATCAGATTGGTATCAGTCCATCAAAGGGACGAGGCTAACCGGGCGATCGTAGCAGGGGCCATCATCATCACGAAACGTTGAACCCGTGGGCTCTCGAAAGCGGGTGCCATCGATAAGGAAGCGTCCCGTATATCGTTGCTGACAAGCGTTTAAAGCGTAAAGCGTTCATCGGAGTCAAATTACGTTGGCCAAGCGAACGTTCTGTCTTCTGGTTCTTAAAAACCGCGATACGAAGTGGCTGATATATCAAAGCGTATAGTGGCCTGTATGAAGCGTACTGAATGAAGGGCGTAGCACGATCTCTCTCGATCCATTCTTTTGGCTGTTCGAATCTTTTTCGAAAGGGAAGATTGCGCGGCTGGAACGCAAGAAGAGGGGCCCACGAAAGCTTCTCTACCCTCCACCGGTGTGTGTACATTTTCGAGAGAACGGGTCAAGATTGGCTTCGTGCCTGAAAAGTAATTGCGAGATCCGAGATACCACGGCACGGTTGCTACGCAATTTGCCCCTACACCTGGCCTCGTTGCTCCCCGTCCTGTTGAAGAGTCCGTAGTCGTCGCGAGAGGCCCGTTTTCGTGAACCATTTCGCGTCTGTTGCCGCTCGACAAAAATGAAATTGTTTACATCGTTGTCAAGATTAACCGCGTACTGGAAATTATACGCGCGGTCGTTCGCATGCCAATTAAATCGTATAAACGAAATTGGCCCGCGTATAATTGGACGGGATATTGAACGAAAATCGAAAAGCATCTCGCCGGATATTACGTGGAAAACGTATTATATATTTCGTTCGATGGAGAGATGATTTCGCTCGTGTTTCGTGATCTGGATCGGGTCCTTTTAGCGTGCAAGTGCACTTTAAAAGTCATCTGATAGGATTAGTAGTAACGTTACGCTGGTGAAATGTCGTCATGCCTTGGTATACAGATACGTATCTCTAGAAGCGCGATTCTCTTTCGCATTCTTAATTATTTCTCGAGAAAAGACATTTGATCTCGAATCGAAAAATATCAAAATACGATGATCAAGCGCACCTGCCTTTTTAGTTACGATTACAGGTAAAGAGGACTATACTTGCTCGTAAAGAAAAATGGAATAATTACACGATATCTGGGCATCGTTAAACAGTCCAGCTGATCACAATGCGTCTATAGAAACGCTGACGCTTGAATTCTTAACAAGTTCTTAAGAACACATACCTTTCCGATTATTTCGAGTGGAAAAATGAGAGAATCCGCTACTCGAGCCTGCCATATTTTTAGCTAGAATTACAGCGAGGAACGCTATATCTCCTTGTAAAAAATCATTATAGTCATATGATATCTCTGTACGATCGACAAAATCGAGTTAATCACAGCTTCTTGGCCAACAAATCACGAATAACGTCCGTGCTCCACGATCATCAACATCTTCCATTAAACGCATCGCGTCATCTCCGACAAATCTACGCGAGAGTACTCTTCGATCCTCGCTAACAGGTTCTCGTAGCCAGAGTCACGAGTTAATCTATCAAGCGGAGTGGAAGTGCAAAACGAATCCACCGAGGCTGAGAAAAGAAATTTTCCACAGTTCTATTCGCAAGATCCAGCATCCTTCCCTCGCGTTAATTTGTCAGTCGCGTAATAAGCACGCGCGCGTACACGGGGGGCGGAATAAGGAGAGCAGCGAGGGAAAAGGAGAAAACCACTCGTAGCAAGAAGAAGTCAGAAAGAAAGAGTGGGTTCGCGTTATTACGTGGATCAGGAGCGCGAAACACACACGTTTCTACACGCGTACAAGGTGAACACAAAGGAATGCGTCAACGTCAACGCGCCAGCTCTTTCCGGTGACCGCAAACCCGGTATTAGCGAATGGGAGCAGCGATTAAAATTTATGTTGCTGGCAGAAAGGGCCGATGAACGGGGCCACGGGGAAGACAGGGTAGAGTTTGTTGGCTTTACGTGATTGTCGGATCATGGCGCGGTGGCCTGCGTACTGTGTATACGAAGCCCAGCCAACTTTCCCCATAATCTTCGACTCGTACACAGCCACGAGGATCCACCAGGAGGTGTCCAATTATGCAATAGATCACGGACGGGGCGTTCTCCACCACTTGCAAATGGTTCTACCATACTGGACGATAGCTGAGACGTTTGTTCTTTCTTTATTTGTTTCGCTCGTCTTCTCTTTCCTCCTCTTCTCACCATGCTCGATGGAATTCGCGAATAAATCCTTAAGGGCTGACCTTGGATCGCGGGACGCTCGTAAATTTCACCGTAAGGGTATGTCTTGCAGCCGCGCAGCGTAAATTAATCGATCGCAGATAACTCGAGACAGGGCCGTGTTGCTCCACATTCAGAAATTTTCGACGCGCGGTTAATTTATCAATCGGCTCGCTGCTCTCCGCTCCTTTCCTTTCCTATAGACCTTCCTTCACAGTGCCTAAGTGTATTCACGTATACGTGTATACATCGGGGAGGCTTTGTAAAGAAGAGAGAGAAAGACGGGCCGATAGAGCTGAACAGGCCTGGTGGAAAGAGAGGGTAACTGTAATCCATACTTCACGTGCGCGCACGATATTTCTCCGTCAGGATACAAGTAACACGGTTCCTTTGATCGCAACACAAATACCACAGTGTAGTTATTACGATACAAATCGAGCGTTGTTATACAAACGAGGGCCGACCGATTTATTTATCATGCTTTACACGTTCAGTCGCATTACACGTTTTGTGCGTTCATCTCTCTTTCTCTCTTTGCCAGTTCTCCAAACGATCATCCAAACGGAATCGCCGGTTTCGCTCGGAAACGGACGTACGTCAAATTACGAGTTTAATGGCCGGGCTCTGGCTATCGTACGTCTTGGTGGGTGGCAAAGACAGGGAGAGAATCGTGCTGGCCATATACAGAAACTCACGGGATCTACCGAGTCACCCAGAGATACCACGGTCGTACCCCGACGATCTTGCGTTCGGTTCTTATACGTGTGACTGTACATACACACGATCGCTAATCACATGATCGTGGACTTCGTTATAGAAACACAGATCCAACCACAGCATCGCCTGTGATCCTTAACGATTATAATTTCGCGAGATTCGTTCATGTCGTGATCGCGAATACGGTTAATCAGTGTGCTACGACAGACGGAAATTTCTAACGACATAGTTGTTCATACGTTACTAGGAACAATTAGAGAATCGATTCGGAAGCTTTCTCTTCGTCTTCTTCGAAATAGTTAACTTCACTTTCGAACCTGTCGCGCTGGTAGGATTCTTGCGATTACTAGGAATTTTAAAGAAATATTAACTTCGTCGAAGTCGCAATACGAATATGGGTATGGATTATCTTTTCCCGCGAACTCTTTGTAAATACGTAGAAAATACGATTCGTTGCTTAATTCTTCATAAAACGTATGTTTGTCTAACTCGTACGATATACGTGTACGTAAAAGTTCTTTATGATAAGCGTTGGAATAGTTTGGCGAGCCACTGTGCCTCGAACGACGCTCGAACAAGTCTAGTATTCCGATCCCACGTGTTCCCGATAAAATATACGCTAGAGTGCTTGCACGTCGAATCTCATTGAACGGCTATCTTCCAGCAAGGCGGTTCAATTATAGCGGATAAGGTATACAGATTACGGTGGAGGCACGTTATAACACAGACACACGCGCAGCGCACATACCGACATGAGAAATTGTTTCATCGGTCATTGTTTATGTACCCAATTATTGTACCATTCGTTCACCGAGGGTGGCGTATCACTTACAACAAATCAATTTGAAGCACACCTCGCCCCCGGCCCTACCGCCCCTGGAAACATCGTGTCCCGCTGAGCGGACAATGTTTTGTCTCACCCGGTGCAAGACGACCCGCGGTGCCCGAAGCCGAACGCCAGACCACGGATTTCCTTTTCCTTGCTGCACGAACCAGAGTTCGTGACCCTGGGCTTTGTCGCGAAGCCACGCGACAACGCCGCGACAAGATACGACTATGCGAACCTGCCTTTCGCATATCTATCGTTTATTTTACGTATTTTGGCTGTAATACGTCTTGTAAAACATCGCAAGAAGCTCAGGGTGTTTGACAATGAATTAAGAATGTTCAGAGAATCGATAGGCTTGACGGTGAAGTGAGTTGTCTGAATGAGTCATTGATTGAGTATAGTTGTAGCGCTGTAATGAAAGAACGAGAGAGAAAGAAGGTTAAGCTGGGAGAACGTGCGCATTTCGTCCTAGAACTGCTAGCAGATTTATCGATAAAGCTGCTTTACACGTCAACATAGCGAAGGTAATCCCGCGCACGGTTTATGCTTGCAAGTTAAGTGTTATTTTACTGGATATACAGAGCTGTGGAAGCGATATTAACTTCCTCAATTCTAGAGCGTAGTTACAGTTTCGGAATGAATTTAGGAAAAAAATTAGCGAAAGATCTAAAACACGAAGAAAACACGTAATAGTGATAGCTTAGCCAGAGAATGTATATAGTTGCAAGAAGGCAAGATTAAAAGAATTTTTCAACATACGTATATCAGGCTCTCTAGTGGTGATATGAAAGAACCAGTAGAATAAATTTCATAAATTATACAATGTACGTGATGTAACTAAGCAGACAGAAATAAATTCTGAATTTCCTATTTCAATTTCTATCTCATTAACTCGGAACTTCGAGATTTAACGATAAGCATGTAAACTAGAGAAAATAAATTCTCCTAACAGACTAAAAATTGAAAAAAAACCAGTAGAGCAACGAAAATCGACTATAGAAAAATCGGGCAAAACTGGATACAGATATGGATACAGACGTTGCGTTTCATTACGATAACATGGAATCGAGATCTGGCTAGCATATCCGCGCGTACTCAAACGCAATTAAACGTCCCACGTATTCCCGCGAAAGGTAGGAAACTTTTCAGTTCAGCTAGTAAAGGCGAGGAAGAGAAGATACGACGTTTAATCGTCGGCAATTAAATTTCATTAGCCGGGAACATTCCTCGTTCCAATCAACGCCACTTTCCACGCAGGAATAATCACGATGCTGATAGAAGGGGAAAGGCCAGGGGACGCCATTCCTTCGCATCGATCGTAAACCACCTTCTCTCTTCTTATCTGAAGTGACCGTTTCGTCGGTTGAAAGCACGTCGCGTTTCGTTACGCGTCAGAGAATCTGACTAGCCAACAACGGTACTCCGTTAAGCAGTATAAAGTTCATTAATGAACCGCTCATCGGGTTTGTTAATGAGCCAACACCTATATCGTGCTCCACACGGTCGATTCTCGTGTCGTTCGGTCGTTTCGAACCGGTCAAACACAGATTAGAAGTCTGTTAGATGGCTGACGGGTATCGCCGTGTAATCGACTAACAACCAAGCAGATGAACGTCATCCAATGAAATTAACCTTCCATTAATTCTCGGAAAGTAGAATGGTGATTCTTGGCTGGTAAAGGCGCCGGTTTTTTTATCAAAGTGAATTTAGTGCGTTGTCACTAACGATCCAACGAGGATCGTATTCTTCGATTTATGCTATTCTACTTATTCGTTGTTAAAGTGAATTTACCTGAATTCCCTGACCGAGAATTGCTCGCGTTTAATACGAATAAAAGAAGGAAAAAGATTTTCAAAGAATGTTTAAAAAAAAACCTAAACTTAAGACGTGAGAGAATATTCTCTATGAAAATTAATGCTAGTTAGTCCAATTAGAAAAAAAGGGAAAAATAAATAATCGAATTGAATCGAATGATTCAATACTCGATACAAAATTGAAAGAACCTCAAACTCAATAGATACTTGAGAGAATATATCAAATCAAATATACGTATATACAGTGAGAGTGGAAAGTGAGTGTAGACCTTGAAAAAGTGAGGTTCCCGTAATACACATCGATTTATTTATAAGCTTACCTATGTTCTTTTTGCCATTAATTTGTATTCTTACATATCTTCTATTTTCGATGAAACATGTGTAAAAGTTTTTCAAGGTGTACACTCACTTTTTACTTTCACTGTACACCTTCCACCTTCCTCAGAAACTATAGGATCGTAGGTTGAAGTTAGAGTAGTCGCAATTAACGGCTAGGTTAATAAGAATTTAGTATACCTGGAAGAGACAGGTTTTTTTCAATGGCTGTGCGTCCACACCGGCGATGTTACGCTTCTTGCCGAGGCCACGCGTGTAAGTACGCGGATCCTCCGTTTCCGTTTGGTTCTCGCGCCACGCGGCGTTAAAGTCTGTATTTAAGTGGCGTCTCCCTCGCCGAGATAAGGCTTAATGGCCTTAATGATCATGCGTGCGCAAGGACACGTCGTGACTTTCCTTCTTTACGAGGACCTGACAGTTTTTTCAGGATACTCGTTTCCTTTCCGCTGTCCGCGAATCCAACTTTGTCAACTTATGTGACCGTTTCGGCGCAATTGCGTCCATTCCGCGTTAAATATTTTTTTATGCAAATGACCGAAGAATTTTCATCGAATGCGAAATAAAAATTTCTTTTGGGATTTAAAATTTGTCTTCTTGCGTTCTTAATATATATGTATTATTGTATTGTCGAAGTTTTGAGATATCCCAGAAATCCGAACCTTAACACTAGAACTACCGATAGTTAACACGAAGCTATTTTTACCAAAACTAGTCAAAATGTCTAGTCTCTAAAAATATTCTTATATTTATTGGTTTATTAATTTCTTACGGAAGGAATTTCATGTTATGTAGTACATTTTTGATATTATTAATCCACCTGGGACCATGATCCTTAAACGAACGTTGGCACATTTATAAAATTGTAGAACCAGCCAATTTAACCGGTGTGGTATTTTTAGTGTTAATAAGTACATACAATTACACTTCCAGGATTCTTTTCCGATCTTCTTTTGTTTTAGCTTTCTTACTTTCTCTTTCACTATTTTTCGAAGAATAAAAATATGTTTTTATTCGTGAAATTGAACGTAATATATATAAGTATATAAATGTACTAATTCGTATTATGTATTGCTTATTATATGTATTAATTATATAAAATTTATTAACAAAACGACAAGAATTTGTGTTAATTTGTCTCTCAAATACATAAGGATACATCTCCGGATATTCTTCTATCCCATGAAAATTTTCAGACGAGGATGTAAATAATGAAGCTTGACGTTTCCGATATCAATGAAGCGAATCGTGATTTAATCGGAAGATCTGTTATCGCCAAGGGGTGAACAGACTGTGGAAGGAATCGAATCCTCATTCTTCGTCAAGGACTGTTTATTATATCCTAGCCTGGGGCACCGACAATAAAATAATTAACGAGGATCACGCTGTGAGGTTTCGCGAATCGATCACAAAACACTGGCTCAAAGGTAACCCGTGTTTTTCGTTGTTCACGCCGAAGGGCTTGCTACGACTAATTAGCATGATAATTAAGCGGCGCCGACGTTTTTAAGGATTCTTTCTCGCTCGCCCCTTCTCGCTTCGGAGGTCAACTTCCCATTGCCTTCGTGGCCCTCCAATACACGATCCTCTTCGCACCGAGATAAAAATACTCTCTAAAGTCATTAAAAATACTCGTCCAACGTTATTTCCCTATCTTGGAAAGGAGAACTTTCGTTAAAATTATTATGTTGTAATCCCTGCGTTTTATACATCGCCAAAAAAGATTTCTGTGCCATAAATTAAAATTTAGAAGAATTTCTTCGTATAATTAAATTTCGTTTTTACAACCTACGGTTTCAATATCAAAACGACATTAAAAATGAAAAGATATAATCATCCAAATACACGAAAGTGTCAGGAACATTAAAGCAAAGGATCGCGTATATTTTATTCAAGTAACGTGTTAATTCGTTTTAACAATCCCTCGAATACATATTTCTTTTTTCTTATGGAACCCTCTATATCAGGATTTTTAAATTTAAAGCTACTTTACGTTGCTCGGCAAGACAAATAATCTCCATTGCAACGATGAAAAACAGACACGATCAAAGATTGGTACTCATTGTCATCCAAACACATTAAACCAACAAAAACGCAGGAGTGAACGATCACTCTTTATTCGAACAAGGTGCTAACTCATCTTAACGACGCTTAAGCACTTGCTGCCCTTATCAAACTCCAAATTGAATCCACCCACGTTCCCATCGCCTCCGTCGTTCTCCGCCATTACCTTTCCTTTTCTTCGAACCTGAACGCGATACATTTCGCGGCGTTAAAAAACGGATAAGCGATTCTTCGAAGGATCTTTACTCGCCAAGACTGTTCGTATCTCTGTGCGATTAATTTTTTCGGTCGGTGGAACGCGTGGACAGTCTCGATTGTGCTTCTTTGTCCATAAACGTCCGGTGGGCAGATCGTAACTTTTATAACGCGCGTGGCAGAAACCGGAGAACAACGTCATAATTTCCGATACGTTGGTCGGCCACAACGATGAAGCCATTAATTGGTACATTAATTCAGGAATCGCGGAACGGCGAGCTACCACGCGGACAGAAACCCATAGAATTACGTGTCAGACATCTCGCGAACCCTCTGCCCCCGCGATTCAAGGGACAATGTCTCCTTTAACGAAGCTCATTAATTAAAAACATCGAGAGTCGCCGCTCTTTTCAACGTCCACGCACCTTACCGGCTACTCAACGTAATTTATCTACATCAAACCGTCTTTTTCTTCTGTTTCAACGCGATCGTCGTTATTATGTTTCACCCTTTCTCTTCGCACGTCCCACATGCGCGCATATTCATTTTTTCCCTCGCATTGTTTAAAGAGAGAATAGATTAGAAGAGAAACAGCGCTGTCTTATTGCATGACAGTATCCAACTTCCTCCAAGAGAAGCTTTACGTATTTCGTGATAAAGTGCGAGTCTTAATCCGATTGATTAATTGGTCAAAATATGACTGTCGAGCGTTGAATTAGCATCACGATTTCGATGCTCGAAGAAGTTGCGTAGAATCTTTATTCCGAATAATTGTTAGAAGAAACTGAGATTTCTGTGGGTCGTGTTTGACAATTTTTCCCGTAACGTTTGAACGGAGAATAGATTAGAAGAGAAACGGGACTAGCTTCGCTGCATCGGGATACTGAACTTTCTCCGAGAGAATTTTACGTGTCAGTGGAATACGATTTGCTGTAATGCAGATTCTTGGTTGTTTTAATGTGTGATATATGTAAGAGATTGGAGTTCTAAAAGGGTGTGACAACGAGGAAA